>NC_056739.1:1996207340-1996319840 GCF_019279795.1 Protopterus annectens
TGATTGGGTAGTTCAAGCCAATTTAGTTTTAGGAGAGAGGAACAGTGATGGGTGGATGATCTGTGGCTGTTAGCGAATTTGGCGATTTTATTATAGCAGGAAGCAAGCTGGTTTTTTTGAGAGGTCTGCAGATTAGTTAACAATGGAGCCCCATAGAGGAGGGAGGGGATAAGAAAGGAGGAAGCGAGAGTGATTTTGGAGGAGCTTGTAAGGTACTGATTCTGCCGGTAGAGCATACCTAGTTTTTGATGTTTTTTTTTAATATTCAGTTGTAGATGGGAATTGAAATTGAACCGACTGTCAATTTGTACACCAAGTAACTTGGTTTCAGACACCAGTTCCAAGGGTGTGTTATCTTGGCTTGTGATAGAGAAGGTGTTTGTGTCGAAGTAAGTGGATTTAGAAGGGGTAAATACCATTAGCTTTGTTTTGGAGGCATTGAGGGCTAAGTGATTTATTTTCATCCAATGTTCTGTGATTGAAAAAGCTTCTTGAGTAAGTTTTGAAGCAGGAGGAAGAGGTGGCAGAGCAGATAATGGTAGAATCGTCTGCATAATGGATGATGTTAGCGAATGGAATGGATTTGTGGAAATCATTTATAAATATATTAAACAGAAGGGGACCAAGAATTGATCCTTGGGGAACTCCAGTGGGGATATTAAGGAAAGAGGAAGTGGCCTTTTCCATTTAACGGCTTGGTGTCTATTAGATAAATAGCTGGAGAACCAATTTATGGTGGAGGGAGAGAGGTTAAGTTCTGAAAGTTTGGTTAAGAGCAGGCTGTGTGATATAGTGTTGAAGGCCTTAGAGAGGTCAAGTAGTAAGGTAGAGACAGTGTGGCCTGAGTCGCGAGCTCTATTAACAGTCTCAAGGAAGGAAAGGAGGGCTGTCATAGTGCTATGGTTTGGCCTAAAACCATGTTGTGTAGATGTTAGAAGGTTATTATCTAAGAGATGTGGTAAGAGTTGGATTTGGATACATTTTTCTAGAAGTTTGGAAATGGGGGACAGGATAGCAATAGGACGGAAGTTGTTGACATTACAATTGCTGCCTCCTTTATGCAGGGGGATGATGAAAGCTTTCTTCCAGAGTTCGGGCACTGTGCATTCATTGATGGAGCGGTTGATTAGGATGCTAATAGGATAGTCGATTGCTTCTGCAGCTATACTTAGGAAGTAGGAGGGAATGTTATCAGGTGCGTTAGTACATGGCTTTAGTTTCTGAAGGAGTTTCTTTATAGTGGAGGTGGATATATGTTTTAAAGAGAAAAGAGTAGAGAGGGGAGAGTGAGAGTTTGAGGATGATGGGTGATAAGGGGTTAGAGAAGTGGATGAGGTGGAAGAGGAAAGTAGGTAGATGAGAATGAGGGGGAAGAGGTAATGAGGGAAGGGATGTTTGTGGTAGAGGGTGGGGGTGAATTAGATGTAGAGGTGGAGCATGAGAAGGAGGAGGTGAGTTTGCTAATAGATTAGATGAAAAAGGAGTTGAACTGTGTGGCTAAATCTGAGTCAGAGGTATTAGGGTCAGGGTTTGGGGTGTGTGGTTTGCTGGGGTTAAGGAGGGTAGAGATCTCCTTCCAGAATCTTTGAGCATTAGTTTTATTATTGTTTTGGAGTGTATAGAAGTGTTGTTGTCTGTCAGAGATTATAAGCTTTTTTACTTTGTTACGTAGGTTTTTATAAGCAATATGGAGTTCTCGGGTCTTATTTCTCAGATAGAGTCCCCATGCTTTGTTTCTAAGGCGCATGGTTGATAGTGTGGTTTTGGTTAGCCAGGGGGCAGAATTAGTTTTTATTCTTTTAGTTCTCAGAGGGGCTTGGGAGTCAAGTATATCTAAGAATGTACGGTTGAAGTGGGCAACTGCATCATCTAATGGTAGTATCCTTAGATTGTTCCAGTTAATTGCTTTTAAAGATTGTAAGAAGGTTGATGGGTTAAAGTTTTTATCATTGCGGTTGGTGATGTAGTTATGGGTGCGGTAGGAAATGCATGGGAGTCGGTGGGTGAAGATAGGCATATGATCACTAAGAGGGTCAGGAAGAATACCACTATCAGAATAATAGTGGGGATGTGACACTAGAATCCAGTCAAGAATGGTGCCAGAAGAGGGTTTTTTTTGATGGGTGTGTTATAGAGTTGATTAGCTGTGAAAAGTTATATAGGTTGATATTAAGAGGGTTGGTTGGAGACTGGATGGAGGCCCAGTTGATATTAACATCACCTAGGATTATGGTTTCGTTGCTGATGTTATTTGAGAGCCATGAGAGGATATTTTCAAGTGTGGAAATATTATCCCCTGGGGGGATATAGAGGGATGCTAGACATATGTGTTTGTGCTTGTTAACCTGTAGGAGAGTGAGGAGTAGTTCATGCTATTATATTTAGGAATAGGTTTGTTGTAAGGAGTAATTAGCAAGGAAGAAGAATATAAGAGAGCTACTCCACCACCTTTTTTCTGGGTCCTGTCTTTTCTAATGATAGAATAGCTGGGTGGAGTTATTTCCGAGTCTTTTATAGATGGTTTTAACCATGTTTCTGAAATGGATAGGATGTCGGGATTGTTATGCTTGAGCCATGCATGGAGGGTAGGGACTTTATTGACTATACTTTGCGAGTTTAGAGAAGTAAATAATAAAGGTTTGTGAGCAGAAGAGGAGGGACCTGGGTTGGGATGGATATCTCCGGATAAAAGATTGGTAATGAGATGGAAGACTGGGTTAGAGAGGTAGTTAAGAAGAACATGAAAGGGACTTGGATATGTTGTGTAGGTAAATGGATTTTTATTTGCTATGGGAATATGGTTCTTCTGTGAGAAGAACACTTTGAATGAGAAGGTTAGGAGCTGAGTTATAGGATATAGATGGGGAGAGATATGATGGTGTGAGTGTGAGTGAGTGGGGTTCAGATGGTTTGTTGTATGATAGAGTAGTGAATGATTGGAAGTGCAGGGTTGGGTAAGGTAATAAAGATATATCAGTTTAAGAGATAGTAATAGTAAAATAGTGAAGGATGAAGGTTTTAAAGGCATTTTGAAGAGGATTGTGTGGTGTTAAGGTATTGTAGTTGACTGATGTATGTACTATGTTTGCTGTATAGATAGCCTGGAAGGTAGTGTGGGGTGTTGAGTTTGGGGTGTTGAAGCTGGATGGGTTAAATTATGTGGGTGGGAGTGTTGAATTAAAGTGTGATAATTTGGAGTAGCTGTAGGTGTGGTAATAGCTAGGTAACAGGCCAGTAGGGGGAGTGTCTAAGTGTTGGAGGTTGATTGGTGTAGGGAGGAAGTAGGTGTGGTTCCAAGAGGGATATAGCTAGAGGTGCTGGGGGCGGGTGAGATTTGGGGCAGGGTAGGGGCGGAGGAGCCCGGGCTAACGGAGCGGAAGACACCAGGAGAGGATCGAGAGCCAATCAGTGGAGCATAGGTTACAGGAGAGTAAGTAGTAGCAGGGTAAGTAAGGAATTCTATATGTAATATGGATGGGAAAGTAGGAATGAAGATATTAGCAGAGTAAAAGCAAGAAATGAGTGAGGGAAAAGTAGTGACAATGGGGAGGGGACGCCCTCTAGTGGTCAATTCAGACAATGCACTAGGCCAACTAGGTAGGTCTAGGGGCTGAGTATGATAAAATAAGGAAGAGCTGGTGAAACCCAGGGAAGAGATGGGAGAGAAGTGGATGGGAGAAAAAGAGAAGTGTCTAGGCTGCTGGCTGTCCTAGCAGGGAGATAGCTTTCAAAACTAACAAACAGAGTTAGAAGCAGTGGAGGCCCAAGTAGTAACACACACACATACTTTCTTAGTATCCTCTGGGAGACTCTGTTCCAATGTCCAAAGTGGGGATTTGAGGCAGCAGAGCAGTATATTGCCTAAGCAAAATGTATGGATGAGGTAGGTGACCTTAGTCCAATAAATGTGTCCACCCAGGCAAGGTCCCAAGGGAAAACAGGGCAAAACAATTTCTTAGTATCCTCTGGGAGACTCTGTTCCAATGTCCAAAGTGGGGATTTGAGGCAGCAGAGCAGTTATATTGCCTAAGCAAAATGTATGGATGAGGTAGGTGACCTTAGTCCAATAAATGTGTCCACCCAGGCAAGGTCCCAAGGGAAAACAGGGCAAAACAATTTCTTAGTATCCTCTGGGAGACTCTGTTCCAATGTCCAAAGTGGGATTTGAGGCAGCAGAGCAGTATATTGCCTAAGCAAAATGTATGGATGAGGTAGGTGACCTTAGTCCAATAAATGTGTCCACCCAGGCAAGGTCCCAAGGGAAAACAGGGCAAAACAATTTCTTAGTATCCTCTGGGAGAGACTGTTCCAATGTCCAAAGTGGGGATTTGAGGCAGCAGAGCAGTATATTGCCTAAGCAAAATGTATGGATGAGGTAGGTGACCTTAGTCCAATAAATGTGTCCACCCAGGCAAGGTCCCAAGGGAAAACAGGGCAAAACAATTTCTTAGTATCCTCTGGGAGACTCTGTTCCAATGTCCAAAGTGGGGATTTGAGGCAGCAGAGCAGTATATTGTCTAAGCAAAATGTATGGATGAGGTATGTGACCTTAGTCCAATAAATGTGTCCACCCAGGCAAGGTCCCAAGGGAAAACAGGGCAAAACAATTTCTTAGTATCCTCTGGGAGACTCTGTTCCAATGTCCAAAGTGGGATTTGAGGCAGCAGAGCAGTATATTGCCTAAGCAAAATGTATGGATGAGGTAGGTGACCTTAGTCCAATAAATGTGTCCACCCAGGCAAGGTCCCAAGGGAAAACAGGGCAAAACAATTTCTTAGTATCCTCTGGGAGACTCTGTTCCAATGTCCAAAGTGGGGATTTGAGGCAGCAGAGCAGTATATTGCCTAAGCAAAATGTATGGATGAGGTAGGTGACCTTAGTCCAATAAATGTCTCCACCCAGGCAAGGTCCCAAGGGAAAACAGGGCAAAACAATTTCTTAGTATCCTCTGGAAGACTCTGTTCCAATGTCCAAAGTGGGGATTTGAGGCAGCAGAGCAGTATATTGCCTAAGCAAAATGTATGGATGAGGTAGGTGACCTTAGTCCAATAAATGTGTCCACCCAGGCAAAGTCCCAAGGGAAAACAGGGCAAAACAATTTCTTAGTATCCTCTGGGAGACTCTGTTCCAATGTCCAAAGTGGGGATTTGAGGCAGCAGAGCAGTATATTGCCTAAGCAAAATGTATGGATGAGGTAGGTGACCTTAGTCCAATAAATGTGTCCACCCAGGCAAAGTCCCAAGGGAAAACAGGGCAAAACAATTTCTTAGTATCCTCTGGGAGACTCTGTTCCAATGTCCAAAGTGGGGATTTGAGGCAGCAGAGCAGTATATTGCCTAAGCAAAATGTATGGATGAGGTAGGTGACCTTAGTCCAATAAATGTGTCCACCCAGGCAAGGTCCCAAGGGAAAACAGGGCAAAACAAACTAGGAGCGCACTCCTAACCAGGCACCAGCAGCAGCCGTGGCGGTGAAATTCAAAAAATAACATAAAACTACAATAAACTGCTACTATTCTGAAATGCATTGACTTAATTCTGGAGTCATGGTAATGTCCGCTCCTTAAGTCCACTTTATTACTCTGTACAAATGAGAAGCATTTGAACCTGCAGAAAAGGTAACTTGTGAGACAGTAGAAGCGGACGGTAGAGTGGTATTATTTTGTAAAGTTTGGACAAGGTTCAGTCATGAAGCTGCTTAGCTGAAAACTGCTGCCACTTTATTGCAGGTGAAATGGAGTTTAAATAGCTGGCTATATTTGCCATTTTAAGGCACAATTGAGGTTTAAGAAGTCATTCAGGCCAGGAGTGGAATCGGCCCTCAACAGCAGTTGCCATCTGAGTTCCTTTAACTCAAGTAAAGTGGCATAGTCACCGAAGAAAAGGTTTACCTGCTCTAAAACAAAAAAATTAAATTTTGTGAAAGACATCCAAGAAATGGAATGCCTTGCAAGGGCAATGTGGTTGTCATTAGCTCTGATTGCTCCGCAATGCTCTTTAATGCGGTCCAAGAGTTTTCTACCAGTTTTACCTATGTAGAAACTCGGGCAAGATGCACATACCGCAGCATATACAACATTTAATGAGTTACAGTCAAAATGATGCATGAATTTGACATGGTAGTTAAGGTGCTTGAAGCAGAAACTATCCCCAGTGAGAATGTACTGGCAACAGACACATTTGCCGCATGGAAACATGCCAGTTTGCCCAGTGGTGTTTCGGATGTCTTGAACCAAAAATGCTGAGTCTCTGTTTCAGAAAGACGTTCTCAAGAGTTCTGGTCTTTTTATAAGAGAATAAGGGTCCTGTGCCTAAGCAGTGTGATAAAGCTTCCGAGCTGGTGATGATTCTCCAGTTATTATTGAGAATTTCCCTTAGAGCTCGCATGTCTCTGCAGATTGGGAGCGGGAAACTCAAAGTTCTGTCCTGTGTGGAGTCATTGCTGTTCTGTTTGGGTGAGAAACCAAATTTAAGTATTGGTTTAAAATTCGTGTGGCGTTTTGTTGCAATTTCATTAGCAATGGTTTGAATAAGTTGTAAAGGATAATTTTTGTGCACAAAAAGATCGGCAAGGAAGTTAGATTCTTGTTGAAACAGCTGGTCATCACTGACTAATCTTGAGAGTCGAATGAACTGTCCTCTGAGGACATTCCTTTTCATGTAAAAGGATGTTGGCTGTTAAAATCAAGAAAGTTATTTCGGTAGGTGTCTTTGCGGAAGATGTTGGACACTAAGCAACTATTTTGCTGATCAATGGATATGGAGGTGTCAAGGAACGAAACATTGTTTCCTTGGCCAGATTTTGCAAAATCCAAAAAAGGCAGACTGGCTGACATTTGTAGTAGGAATGTGTCCAATTCTTCTGTGGTTCCAGTCCATGCAAAGAAGATATTGTCTATATAATGGTGGTATAGACGAGTTTGTTGAAAGCCTGGAAGTTTAATGAGAAAGTCAAGTTCCCAAGTGGCTAGGACAAGGTTTGCATAAGCTGGGGCCATTTTTGACCCCATCGCAACTCCTTTCAGCTGTTGGTAGATATTGCCGTTGAAGTGGAAAAAGTTACTGTGTAGGACAATATCAATTAACACATTTAGAGTCATGACTTTGTCCGTAGATAGGCCCGCATATCTGGACAGAAATTGTCTGACGTTGTCCATGCCTTGTACATGCGGGATATTGGTGTATAGCTAAACAATGTCTAAAGTTACAAAACAACAGGTGGACAAGTCGAGCTGGGCAGTAAACAGCTCATTCAGAAAAAAACACGAATCTCGTAGATAAAACGGTGTTTGTTGCACTATGGGATTTAGAATACTGTCTATATATTCCGAGATACGTTCCGTTTTGGATTTAATGTTCGAGATAAGACAAAATGGGGGGGGGGGGGTCTTTGTCATTTTTATGGATCTTTGGGATTCCAAAGCATTTTCCTAGACATGGGTTAGGCACTTGCATAAATTCTAGTTCAGGTAGTGTGATGTGGTCAACACCAGCTCAGCAAGGATCCCAGAGGGGCAGATCATGGAGCAGAAGAGGATTCAAAAGAAAAGGGCAGCAGGCAAAATTGAACGAGAGGACATCAAAGAAGGGATGGTACAGCAACAGAATGAAATATCCCTAGTCTGGAATATTTCTAGTAGAACAATGACTCAGGATGAAATGAAGATGCTGAACAGAGGCCTTTCATTCATACATGCACAAACTACTGAGGTAACTGACAGTATAATAGACCTGAAAATGTTCAGCAGGAATGTGTAGCTAAGACTTTTGTTTGGGAACAATAGTGACCAGGAAATTACTGTCTTTAAAAAACCTAGTATAGTCATCCCTCCTAGTCACTCCATTGTATTGAAAAAGAAATATATGAATTATTAGACAATGAGAAGCGCACAGCCTTTTTTAATAACATGCCTAGTGGGGAATATAAAGCCTTAAATGACTTGAAGAATGACAAAAGTATTGTAATAAAACCAGCTGATAAAGGGGGACCCATAGTAATTCTGGACAAAAGATACTATGACACTAAAATGAAAGAAATGTTGAATGATGTTAAAGTGTATGGAATCATTACTGTTAAACAGAAGGAAAGTCTTTTAATGAAACTGGAAAATGTGTTATATGAGTGTTTACTAGATAGTTGGATAACTGAAGACTTGTATAATTACTTTAAAGTGAATAGCCCCCTTACCCCTATTATTCAAGGGGTTCCCAAAATACACAAGGACCCAGTGAACCCCCCCAAGACCCACAGTCTCAGATAAGAATTGGGCAACAGAACCGATATCCATATATTTGGAGAAAACATTAAGACCATTAGTAGACAAGAATGTAACTATTTTGAGGGATACCAAACAGTTCTTAAACCAATTATATGATTTTTTTTGAAAAGTACTAAGTTAAATCTGGATAATGTGAAGTTGGTTACAGTGGATGTTCGTTCCCTTTTCACATCAATTCCCAATGACTTGGGGGTTGATATGTTAAGGGAATATTTAACAAAGAATGGCACTTACACACAGACAAAAATAGAATTAATTTGTCTATTGATGGAGCAGGTGCTCATAAACAATGTTATGTTATTTGACCACGTTTTGTATTTACAAAAAGAAGGGGTGGCCATGGGCACTTCCAGTGCCAACAGCTATGCAAATTTAGTCATGGCCTTATGGGAGAATAACAGTATAAATAATGGCACTTGGAACCAGATAATATTCTACAAGCGGTTTGTAGATGACCTTTTTTTGTTATGGGATAGTAGCCAGGAAGAACTGGATAGGTTTTACCATAATGCTAACACCAATACATCCTTTCTAACCTTTGAAATGAAGGTTTCAGATAAGGAGGTGGAGTTTTTAGATGTGAAGGTGCATAAGACAAAAGAGGGCCAAATAACTACTAAGTTATATCATAAGGAGTGTTACAGAAATACCATTTTGCATCGAGAGAGCATGCACCCTATACACATTTTTAAAAATGTTGTAAAAGGGCAAACATTGACAGCATCTAGGTTAACAGCAAGGGACATGGACTTTGATCAAGAGATCAGTGACCTGAGACAGAGATTTAGAGAGAGGGGTTACACTGACCACATTACAAGTGACATAATAGATGAGAGTGCCAAGTTAAGAGACACTACTGGGAAGCCCTACTTTTCTGATAATAGGAATAATACAACTATGAACCCTATAGTAAAAAAGAAAGTCCTGAGAATACCTACCCAATATTCAAGTAATATTTCCCTAACAACAGGAGTCATTAGGAAGCACTGGCCCATTCTGACACATCATCCCAACATAAGGGAGATAGTAGGAGAAAAAACAAGTTTCTGCTTTAAAAACAAAACGTCTCAGAAGAGAGACACATGTTATCCCACAGAAGCCAAAGAAACATCAAGCAGAAATGTTACTACCAAAAAGGGCACATTACCATGCACTAGATGTAATCAGTGCAGATACATAGATGCTAGTAATAATTTCATGCACCCTGACACAGGTAGAGAATATGTGTTCAATGTTCAAGCTACCTGTAACAGCAAGAACATAGTATATATAGTAGTGTGTAATGTTTGTTCGAGTTTCTATGTAGGAAAAACTAACAGGGAATTGAGGTTCAGAATACTAGAACATTTATTATACATTAGGAACCAGAATGTGACAAATGCATTGGCTAAGCATGTACAAAGTAAGGGGCCAGAGCATACATTTAGCTTCCAAGTGATAGAATCAATAAGAGAAAATGACAGGGGGGGGACATAATAAACAAAACTGAGACTTCTGAGACACACTGGATTATTAGATTGAGAGCAGACAGGGGTCAGGGGCTAAACGACAGAATCCCCCTTAAGCCTGTCTTGCGGAATAGGCCTTTGATTTGATCAAACAAAAGTCATTTGGAACAGTTATATAATAAATAATACCCAAGCACCCTTCTGCTTAGGTGCAGAAAGAGAGAAAAGTTTGTATGTATTCGTTTTATATTTTTATTTTTGTATGAATGCACTGGTCTAAAGGTATGCATACATGAGTTTTATAAATGTTTTTTATGAACTTTTATTGTGTATTTACATTCATACACATGGTTATTTGTTATATATGCATTTCTTAAATATATTTTTATAGTAGTTTGGTTAGGTGCAGAAAGAGAGAAATGTTTATATGTATTTGCTTTTTGCCTTTGTATGAATGCACTGGTCTAAAATCATGCATACTTGAGTTTTATAAGTGTTTTTTATGAGTTTTTATTGTGTCTTTATACTCATACACATTGGTTATATATGCATGTCTTATATGTGTTTTTATAGTAGTTTGAGCTTGTGCACCATATGCATAGCTTTCATAGAAGGCTTTCATGGGTTATTAACAAGTTAATTTATTTAATTGAATCAATTGAATCAATTAAGTTAATGGGCAGATTCAAATTTTTGTATAAAGTATAGAGTACTGTGATGCATGGTTGCAAAAGGTCTGATGAAGTGGTGTGAGCTGCACCACAAAAGCGCTTACCTACAATAAAGAATTTTTCAACTTTTGACATAGAACTCTGTATTTCTTGGCAAACAATAGTGACTTCTTTGGCTGAGGTTTGGATCGCTAGCTGTTTTCTGTGGTTTACAAATAATTTTGGACGTTACTGGCGATTCATTTACACTGTGACCTAAAGGAACTGTTTTATATATATATATATATATATATATATATATATATATATATATACACACACACACACACACACACACACACACACACACATATATATATATATATATGGGTCTACTTCACCGAAATCCCATTTCGCTGAGACCAAATCACCTAAAGTTCAAATTACTGAAAATTAATTTCAGTGAATCTCAATTCACTGAATTGTAAGTTGTAGACTTGATGTGGCACTGTGTAGAGTACTGTGAGGCATGTAAAGGGTATATGCCCTCAACCCACCTGTAATGCGACCTGGAGTTAGTATATATACTTGGGGGGGGGGGGTGTGGGGGGCACGGCCACACACTTAGTTTGGCTTTATATTGTCTGGTTTCTGTTAAGAGGATAAATAAGTAGTTTTTAAGTTGTGGAAGGAGGTAGACTTTACTTTTGTGAGTTTGTCTTTGGTTTCCCATTTAGTCTTGAGAAATGTAGCACTGTAAGCTGTCAGTGAAATGAGATTCAATTTAATGAAGTTTTCAGTGTTGTGAACTTTAGGTGATTTGGTCTCAGTGAAATGGTGAAATGAATTTCAGTGAAATGGGATTTCGGTGAAGTGAAGTAGACCTGTATATTTTATATATATATATACACACACACACACACACACACACACACACACACACACACACACACACACACACACACACACACACACACACACACACACACACACACACACACACACACACGTACATTGTATATAAGCAGCTTCTTGGGAAATGAATTTCATGGAGAAAATATTGGCTTTACCTTCCTTTGAAATTGCTGATTCAGAGGGTATTAAACACCTTTCCTGTAAAATCATTCTCTAGGTGCACTGAGCTCAGACAGGAGTGAGGTACAAGTCTTGATATGCAAGCCATCTCATACAGTATACTGTAATTAAAGGGTATCACATTAAAGGCTTCTCCCTCCTTCATGATGAGAATCATTGTTATTGTCTGTCTCAACCAGTCTATTCAACTACAAGCTTTCTATCCAAACTATCAGAATGAGGGTGAGCATCTGCTCTACACAGCAGGCATTCAGGTAACTAAAAACACTACACGAGGAAAACTCATTCTTTCAGGAAAGCAGATCAATATTTAATTTTCTTTAAAAAGATAAGGAAGATAACTTTTCTAAGTAGACAGCTCACTATACTGTCTTCAGGTTTATAGGAGGTTACTAGGCTAGCGGCCCTAGAGACCTTACAAGCCTAGCCATGTTAATCCCGAGTTACCTTAATTGCCCTTGATTAGACTTGACATAATTCACAGAGTGAGTCTATAACAAACACCAACTACCCTTGTCCATGAGGAACATGGGTTCCACCCACAGGGTGAATTTGCTGTCTCCCATCCATTTTCTAGGTTACGCTTGAATAGGGTCAGTGAGGAACTCTGCTTCACATGAAATGGAAGCTTATTCCAGAGTAAAAGCAATCTCTGCCTCTCCAGCATGTTCTGTTAATGTCACAGGCTAGGTTAAGATCCCTAGAGCAAGTGACTTTTGTGCCATTTGACTTGCAGATCTGCAGCATATCCATCAAGGCAGGGTCAGAGACTGCCCTGTTGGCTAGGCAAAAGTCGCCTATCAGCAGTCTTAGCCTATATGATACAGAGTATAGTGACAGGGCTTTCAGTCTATCCATGCAAGTAATGATTTGGAAGCCCTGTATTTTTTTGATGAGAAACTTCTGTGGTCTCTCCAGCTGCTGCAGGTGTCTGGTGAGGTACATGAGGAAGGGAGCATTATACTCTATTAATGGTCTGATGAAGGTAAAATACAGTGGAGTTGTAACATCCTTAGACCTGGATGCGATGCCCTTACTTATGAGATGTACAACATAGAAACCTTTACTTACCACTGTGGAAACTTGGTGGTCGAAGTTCAGATTGCTATCTACCTGTGTTCCCAGATCTCACACCGCTGAGTTTGAACATAAGGGGGTACTGTCACTATTGTAATTAGCAGGGAATTCAGCTTTGCCAAAAGGGATAATAATGCACTTTTTTGCATTTAGTTTTAGACTGGGCTTTGGCACCAGTCATTTGTCTGTGCTAGCCCCCCTGTGTTAACATTGTTGGGGGACTTAAAGATTGCACCCAATTTGCAATCATCAGTGAACTTGGTAAGCCAAAGGCAGTCTACTTTAGTCTGGACTTTGAAAAATAGATTCTAAACAGTAAAGGGCCTAGCACAGATCCTTGTGGTATGCCACTGGTGATGGGTCTACTAGTAGAGGTAGAGTCACTAACTTTGACAGTATGTATTCTGTCGGTGAGCCAACTGGCTACCCATCTAGTGACGTAAGGGTTAATCCCCAGCTGGGAGAGTTTCTCAATGATACCCGAGTGGGGGATGGTTTCAAAAGCATTGGCTAGTTCAAGATAGGCAGTATGCACTGTCTTACCTTCATCCAGGGCTTTGGTGACTTTCTTGATGACGTCTACTAGGTTTAATAAGCATGATTTATTAGTTATATACTTACCATAACTTGGTATCTGTGTTGTCTTCTTTCATTCCTCTTCATGTACAAGTACGGATCCAGTCCTCAAATCCAACTTGACCACATTCCTTCAGACTAGGATCCAAGTCTCAAGGTTTTCACAATTCCCCGCACTCCAATCAACCTCCTCAGATCAAGTTTGTGCCCATAAGAGAAGAGAGAGCAAGGAAAGAAAGAATGAAATGAGAATGCATCCATAACCAGAGGCTCAACATCAGATTAGTTGTGTAAAATCTTACCATAACCGTAGATGTCCTCTTTCATGTTGCAGTATTCTCACTTGTGGGATACTCCCCCTCAGGTGACCTGAACGTCCAGCTCCTATGCCAAAGCTTAGGCCTGGTTGCTGTCAGGTGCATGGGATGTCACACGTAGGGCAATAAATCGTGGGCCAGGAATGTGATGTCTGCATGCACAGACCTCAGAACTGAATGTTCAGTCGGACAACAATTTAAGGAAAACATGAAGGATATGCCATCCGGACAGGGAAAAGGTCATAGGGGGGTAGGAGGGAGGGAAGGAATACTGCAACATGGAAGAGAAGGACATCTATGGTTACAGTATGATTTTACACAACTAATTTATGTCCTTCTATTCACATGTTGCAGTATTCTCACTTGTGGGAGAGTACCACAGCTCAAGCAGGACAAAGGATGAAGAGGTAGCAGTCTCCAGGAAACCGTGGAAGATGGCTCTTGCAAATCTGTGTGAGGCGACTCCTTACCATGGAAAGAATAACAGAAGGTAATAGTTTTGCACATCCAGGAGGATATTGTCTGTCTGGATACAGATTTCCCCAGGTGCCTGGGGTGAAAGGATACAAAGTGCTGATCGGACTTTCTAATGTCTTTGGTCATGTCCAGATAAAACCCTAAGCTGCCTGTGGATATCAGGAGAGTGCAGCACTCTCTCACTGTCATGTGGGGGAAGGGAAAAAGGTGGGTAAATGGATGGACTGGGTAAGGGACAGTTCACTGACCACTTTGGGCATGAAGGAGGGGTTGGTAAGAAGAGCTACCCTGCCTTTATGGAAGATGGTGTAAGGTAGTTTGGCCATGAGTGCTCAGAGACTTTCCTAGCTGAAGTAAGGGCTACTAACAAGACAGTCTTCCAGGTACACATCTTTAAGGTGGCAGAAGCTGCCAACTCAAACGGAGCAGTGGAAAGATTCTCCAGTACGTAATTCAAGTCCCATGGAGGAGGGACAGGTTTTCTTGGTGGTCTGAGATGGAGAATCCACTTAAGAAAAAGTTTCAACTCCAATCTCGATAATAGAGGTGAATCAATAGGTAAGCAGTCTGAAACGGCTAACAAATGGACTTTCACTTAAGAGTATGAAAGTTCTGATTTCAGGAGCTCACACACACAGGCTAGGACTAGAGGAACATCCACTTGGAAGGGGTCTAGTTGCCTTTGAAGACATCAACTGGATACATTTCCATTTTGATACAAAAGATCTCCTTGTAGTGGGTTTCCTTGCTTCCTGCAAGACAGACAGCACGTCCTCAGAATAGAGGTGTCTGAAAGGACTCTCAAGTTTATCACCCACAGGGTTAGGCTGAAGATTTTCAGATGAGGATGAATGAGGGATCCCTTCTGTTGTGTGAGCAGGTGCACCTTGTGAGGCAACTTGTGGTGACTACCCTTGGTAAGGGATAGAAGAAGGGGGAACCAATGCTGCCTTGGCCAATAGGGGGCTGGCAAGCAAGATTTTTGGTTTGTCCTTCTGAAATTTCAGCAGGACCTTCTGAATGAGCAGGAAGGGGGGAAGGCATAAAGGAACAGTCCCTTCCAAGAAACTTAAAAGGCATCCATTTTTCCATGTTAGTGGGAAAGGGTGTCTGGAGCAGAATAACTGAAGTTGTCTGTTCTGAGGGGAAGCAAAAAAATAAGTTATGTACTCACCATAACGTTCCATGTTGATAGTCCATCTCACCCTTCATTTTTACATATGGGTTTGGAGCCGATCCTCGGCTCCAACTCGGCCGATTTTCAAGCTCAAAGACTTCTGGTTGGCTCGTGGCTAAGCAGGTATCCCATGGTGCACCAGTGCAATCCCCAGATCTTGTTTGCTGCTCGCTAGAAACAGAAAAAAAACCCTAACCAACAAACCAATACTAAAGGGTCACCAACCAAGAAAATTAAAGTATTACTTCCAGATCTTCCAGAATGGGGGCAGGAGGGCGGGTTGGTAAAAATGAAGGGTGAGATGGACTACCAACATGGATTGTTATGGTGAGTACATAACTTCTTTATGTTAGGTAGTCCAATATCACCTTTATTTTTACATATGAGACAGTGTCCCTAGCCTTATTCCTGGGTGGTTCATTGGAAAATACTCCTGAGCACCATGGAGCCAAAGGATGCTCTACCCCTAGAAGCCAAATTCAACTTATAATGATTAATAAAGGTGTGAGAGGTAGCCCACGTAGCTGCTGCACAGATATGATCAAGAGGTACCCTGGCTTGAAAGGCTGCAGAGGTAGACAGAGACCTGGTAGAGTAAGCCTTGATAGTTGGGTAAAGGTCTGCACTCCAAACTGTAGATGAAGGCTATGCAGCTAGAAATCCAGTTAGACAATGTCACCTTAGAGACTGGTAATCCCAATCCGGAGTCGGAAAAAGAAATGAATAACTGGTCTGACTTCTGAAATTCTTTGGTCCGTTGCAAATAAAAACGTAGCTGTCTATGAACGTCCAGCTGGTGGAAACGATATTCAGCTGCATTACAATTATTGGGAAAGAAAACTGGAAGCTCAATGGACTGATTTAATGTTGCAGTAGAACAAACTTTGGGAACAAATGAAGGACTGATACGTACAGAAACCCTGTCTTTATGAAAGATGAAATAAGGTGGCTTAATAGACAGGGCTTGTAGCTCAGATACACATCTGGTTGATGTAATAGCTACTAAAAACACAGTCTTCCAAGACAAATATTTTAAAGAAGATGAATGAGACGGTTCAAAGGGAGGGGATGTCAATTTGGACAACACAAAATTTAAGTCCCAAGAAGCCACAGGTTCTTTTAATGGTGGTCTCAGTAAAGTGGCTCCTCTCAAGAAAGTCTTGCATAGCTTATGAGACATAAGGTTGACATATGGAGACCCCAAATAAAAATGAGAGATTGCGGCCAATTGTACTTTGATGATGGCCGTGGCAGATCCCTGCTGAAAAAGCTCCAAAAGGAATTCCAGAATCACAGGAATGGGAGCGGTGTAAGGATCCACGTTCATTTTCTGTACCCAAATAGAAAACCTTTTCCATTTACTGTCATACAGCCTTCTGGTTGAGGGTTTATGCAAGGATAAGAGAACATGGGACACTGACTGATGAAGAAACATCATGAAGCCTGACTAGAGAGGAACTGGAGCAGCCTAGCTGTCAATTTGAGGGTGTGGAGAGTGAGGTGTAGCGGACCCGACATGTGGATCAATAGATCTGGAACTGGGTCCAGAATCCAAGGATCGTCGAGGAGAAGAGGCTTGAGGAAGGGGAACCAGACCTGACGAGGCCAGTAAGGAGCAATTAGGATCAACTTGCTTCCCAACAGATTGGCTTTCTGAATCACTTTGGGGATAAGAGGGAATGGAGGAAAAGCATATAGAAGTCCCATGGGCCAATCATGGACCAGAGTGTCTCTGGGTGTTTCCCCCAGAGGGGGAATTAGGGAAAAATAACTGCTGCTCTTGGCATTGACTGGGCTGGCAAAAAGGTCGCCGCAAGGTTGTCCCCATTTTTGGAAAATCTGTTCCACTATTTCCTGTTTCAGAGACCACTCGTGAGGCAGTAAGATTGCCCGGCTTAGCTTGTCGGCTATCACATTGGTTGGCCCCGGAATGTGCGTTGCCACCAGAAAGCGCTGGGAAGAAATCGCCCATTCCCAAACTCGCATGAACTCTCGACAGAGTGGGTAAGGTCTGGTACCGCCCTGTTTTCTGATATGCCACACAACCGACATGTTGTCCGATTGTATCGCAATCGTCCCTGGAGGAAGGTCCTGAAGTGCTTTTAACGCCAGAAGCACCATCCTCATCTCCAGAACATTGATATGCAGATGAGCCTCATGTTCTTGCCATGTGCCATGGACAGTCCTGCCAAGATAATGCCCCCCCCACCCAACCTGGGAGGCATCCATGGTCACAGTGGCAACGGGTTGAGCTGGCACAAAGGGAGCTCCCATGAACAAGTTATTGGGGGCTATCCACCAATGAAGGTCCGTTTTGCAATATTCCGTCATCAGGATACGGTGACTCAGTGGTAGAGACTGGAATGACCACTGGGAGAACAGGAGCCATCGGAGAATTCTCATGTGCAACTTGGCTAAAGGTATTAACAGAATGGTTGAGGCCATCGTTACAAGAAGTTGAAGAATCCATTTTGCTTTGACCTTCTGAAGCAGAAGAAGACGTTGAACTTGTGAGATGAGGTTTTGTGCTCTTCCAGTGGGGAGACAAACTGTCATATCCACTGTGTCTACCTCTGCGCCTACAAAAATCACAGATTGCGAGGGCAGTAATGCAGATGTTTCCCAGTTTATGGAGATCCCTAGTTGAGCACAAAGCTGAATGGTGGCGTCCCTGTTTTGGATGAGTAGATGCCTGGTGGGGGCGGTCAAGAGCCAGTCATCCAAATACGGAAACACCTGGAATCCCTGACTTCTCAGGTGAGCTGTCACTACTGCCATGCATTTGTTGAACACCCTGGGGGCTGTGGTGAGACCAAAGGGCAGAGCACGAAACTGATAATGGCTGGCTCCCAGCTGGAAGAGCAGATATCTCCTTGACACCTTGTCCATTTTTATATGGTAGTAGGCATCTTGAAGATACGGACAGCACATACAATAGTCTTTCCCTAACAACAGGAGTATCGACTGCAGTGTGACCACCCGAAACTTGTCCTTCTTCACGGATTAATTTAATCTGCCGAGGTCCAAAATCTTCCTCCAGTCTCCGGTTCGTTTTGGGACTAAAAAGAACCTGGAGTAAGTTCCGGATCCTGTCTGGTCTGCTGGGACGGGCTGGATGACTCTTTTTGAGAGTAACTTGTTGATCTTCACAGTTGACTGATCCCTGTGATTGGGTAGAACATCTGGGATCTTTTTGGGAACAAACGGTGGAAGGGTAAAGGGTATGATATAGCCTCTGGTAACAGCTCTTTGTACCCACTTGCCTTGGGTTATATTTAGCCAGGCTTCTGAATACAAAGAGATGCGACCCCTGACTGGCCCCAGAGAAATGCAGTCGGGCCCCACATCAGGAGCGCTGATAAGGCTGCGCTCAAAAGAAATCACGGCCTTGCTGGTATTGCGGACCGCCCCTGCCTCTAGGGGCGACATCTACCATTTCCTCCTCCTCTGCCTCTGAAGGAGGATTCACTGTGTGTGTCCGGAAAGACCCTCTGGGATTTTTGAACCACATTTTACCTCCCCATTTGGCCTTTGGGGCATGGTCGACAGGGAACGGTAAAACGGACTCCCACGGCAGAGAGAGTCTTTCCTTCCTGCTCACACCAAATGAGTGTTTCTTTCACCTTGGGACCAAACAAGGAGGAACCATCAAATGTGGCGCTGGTGAAGGTGGACTTAAAAAGCTCCACAGAATTACACAAACGCATCCAGGAGTGGCACCTTAGGGCAACTCCTGAACCCGCTGCTCTGCTCGCTCCATCAGCTGCATGAGAGATAAGTCACATGGAGGAGTTAACTACCAAATTTAGGGTAGATAACTGAGCAGAGATCCACTCTGGGACTCCCTCAGGACAAGCACCCTGTATGGAATCTCCTAACTCCTTGAGGAAATCCCTCTGCAACTTTGTGAAGTGGGTAAGATAGTTCAGAGATCGAAGTGTAAATGCCGCTGAACTAAATACACGCTTCCCAAATCTGTCCATCTGTCGAGACTCCTTGTTTGGTGGATGCACAGAGGAAGAAGTCTCCGCCAACTCCTTCTTCGTGGCCGCCGCCACCACCATGGCATCTACTGGAATGCCCCTAGACAAGAATTCTTTTCCAGGAGGAGCAGACAGGAACTTATTTGGTCTTCTGGGAACTGGTTCCACGGCATCGGGAGTATCCCACACCTTCCGACTAACCAGATCCATTAGTTCGTCGAAAGGTGGAGACACCCAAGAGGCAGAGGATTGAGACCCGAAAGCCTTCAGGTACACCGATGACTCATCAGAAGGGTTGACAGTGGGCCAGTCGCACTCCTGTTTAAGGATCTCTAGGATGTCCACAAAGGAGACATCATCAGAGGACGACTTGGAGGACCCCTCCAACTCCTCGAGGTCAGTGTCCGATGTCAAAGACTCATCCTGGGAGTCAATATGCTTCCTCTTGCATACCCTCTTCCAAGGAGGCTCCTCAACAGGACATTCTAGGGGGGGCCTCAGATGCAGGTCTCTGCTGTCTCCGGAGAAAGTAGGTACTGAGACCGAAGTGGGAGCCCTGGGGGGAAGAGTGCTTGTACCACTGGCAGGGGCTGTGGATTGAGACAGCACACTCCTCATCATCTCAAAAGCCGAACTCTCCGGCTCCGAAGTCCCTCCCTGCTCTGAAGAGACAAAGGATGGCGCCGGAGCCCGAGCCATCGGCTCCCAGATAGATGCAGGGTCCAAGCTCACTAGGAAGGCTCGGAACAGAAGAAGATCGATTCAAACCCTTCCCATCGGCGCCGACAGAAGAGCTTCTGTCCCTGCATATGACGGACAGAGCCGAACGTGTCGGAGCTGAACTCGGCTCCAATGCAGCAGTAAGGAGAGCCGGAACCGAGGGTTCCTCCATTGGTAACAAGCACTCTGGCTCCGAAAGGCCAACATGGCTCAGAGGAGGAATCACAGATGAGGGCAAAACTGGCTTGAGTGGCTCCAGAGCCGACTGGGTGGGAGCCAGCAAAAGTTTAGGCAGAGCAGATGACTTCAGGAGTCTCAGTACTACCTTCTCCACATCTTCTTCCAAAAGGCTCCTGGAAGACCTTGAAGACAAAGTAGGGGATCTCAAACTAGCAGGCACTGGAGACTTGATTAACAAAGAGACCGGTAGGGATTCTACAGACCGGCTCCGAGCAGTAGAGTCAACTATTTCCAAAGGTTCATCAGTCGGCACCGAAGCACCTGTGACCAACTCTGATACCATGGTGCTCTCCTTCTGCTCCAAAGACTGAGGAGTCGAGGAGACAGATTTTGTTAATTTGGAAGGCGGCTCCGAGACACCAGCCTGTGCCGGAGAAGGCCTTTTTAAAGCTTTAGCTTTGGAGTCAGATCCGGATTTTGAAGACTTAGAAGAAGAAGCCGATGAACCAGATAAGGCTTCATCGAAGGTTGGCTTCAGAAGGCCCCTGAGTATCAGCTTGTTCTTTCTCTCCTGCAATACTCTAGGAGAGAAAGCATGACAGAACAAACATGATCCTGCAAATGGATGGCTCCCAAGCAGTAGACACAGCTACTGTGGCCATCCGTTAATGACATTTTCTGGGAGCATTTCATGCATTTTTTTAACCCAGAGGGTTTATGCTCCTTGCTATCCTTAGACATTGCAGACACACACTCAAAACCAGAGGAGAAATAGAAATAGAAAAATAGAGAACAACTGAGGACTAGGTCCTCTAACTAAAACGGGCCTAGCCCTACAGAAGAATTACATGAGGACTAGGTTCTCTAAGTTAAACAGGCCTAGCCCTGTGTAAGAGAAAAGTAGGTCTTTCAACTAAAACAAACCAAGTTTTTTTTTTTTTTTAACAGATAGACACAGAGATTCAGTCACACAGGAACATTTTTTAAATGAAAATTACAAATAATAGGGTTACACGAGGACTAGGTCCTTTAAGTTAAACGGGCCTAGTCCTGAGTAAAGAAACTGGGTCTTCTAACTCAAACAGACCAAGTATATAACAGACAGACAGACAGACACACACACACACACACACACACACACACACACACACACACACACACACACACACACACACACACACACACAGACACACACACACACACACACACACACACACACACACACACACACACACACACACACACACACACACACACACACACGTCCAATAACACAGGAAAAAGTTTGCAACCGCAATCCTAAATAAAACTTTAGCGGATCCCCGCCAAAGAAAACAAGTCAACAATCAACAAGTTAATAGTACAATAATCAACAGGAGCCCCTGTTGATTAAGAGCGGCGAAACCGCCAAAAACTAATGATCTAGGCAAAAAAGTGCAAAGGCACCTAACTACTGGTACACAGGATACTAACTACTAAGGTCAAACAAGACCACAGATACAATTTAAGTAAAGACCTATGTATATTACCACTAGATAACAGTAAATATACAAAAAAAACTTATGAATGAAAAAATTTCAAAAGACTTGGCCAGAGCCAAGAGAAGCACATCCGAACTCATCGACGCAGCAAACGAGATCTGGGGATTGCACTGGTGCACCATGGGATACCTGCTTAGCTACGAGCCAACCAGAAGTCTTCGAGCTTGGAAATTTGCAGAGTCAGAGCGGAGGATCGGCTCCGAACCCATATGTAAAAATGAAGGTGAGATTGGACTACCTAACATAAGAAGGTATGTACTTACCATAACGTTCCATGTGAGTTGTTCATCTCGCCTTCATTCTTACAGATGGGTTCAGAGCCGATCCTCGGCTCCGTGTTGGCCTACTACAAAGCTCGAGGTCTTCAGATAGCTCGAGGCCAAGTTCCTATCCTATGATGCACCTAGAATTACCTCAGATATTGTTTGCTGCGTATAATAATACCATACCTCATTCTATCACTCTATAAGAGAAAGCTATAGAAGGGTTGAGCAACCATGAAGAATCCAGCATCTCGGTCTTCAAAAAACCCTGGAGGGGGTAGGAGGGTGGGAAGCAAGAATGAAGGCGAGATGAACAACTCACATGGAAAGTTATGGTAAGTACATAACTTCTTTATGTGAAATTGTTCTATCCCGCCGTTCATTCTTACAGATGGGTAGCGTCCCAAGCACCATCTATCTCGGGTGGCTGATGGGAGTATGTTTTTCAGGACAGTAGACCCAAAGGAGGCCCTGTCAACTTTATAATGAGTGATAAAGGTATGAGGTCTTGACCAAGTGGCTGCTGCACAAATGTTATCTATAGGAAGTCTAGCAGACAAAGCAGAGGATGCAGACACTGCTCTGGTAGAATGGGCCTTAATTTTTTGTTGTAAGGGCATATTAGCAGCTGAATAAACAAATGCGATACAATCGGATAACCACTTGTTTTGGCCACTGGCATACCTTTTCTGGAATCTGAAAAGGAAACGAAAAGCTGTTCTGATTTCCTAAACTCCTTTGTAATATCCAAATAAAATCTGAGCTGTCTGTGAACATCAAGCTTGTGCAGCATATATTCTAAGTTGTTGGAGTGAGCTGGGAAGAATACTGGCAAATCAATGATTTGGTTAAGGTTAGCTTCAGTACAGACTTTAGGCAAAAAGGAGAGATTAGTGAGACTCTGTCAACATGGAAAATCAAATAAGGAGGCTTAATGGACAAAGCTTAAAGCTCTGACATTGCGGGCAGAAGTGATAGCTACTAAAAAGATAGTCTTCCATGACAAATATTTCAAATTACATGAGGAAGCTGGTTCGAATGGAGGTAGAATAATGCGAGAAAGCATAAAATTTAGATTCCATGGGGTATACGGAGATTTCACAGGTGGTCTGAGATGAAAGCTCCCTTTGAGAAAGGCTTTGGATAGTTTGTGTGACATTATGTTCAATCCTTCAAATCCAAGGTGAAAATTAGAGACAGCAGGAAGTTGAACCCGAACTTTTGCTGCTGCAGATCCTTTGTTGAAAATCATGGTCAAGAACTCTAGTATAGAAGCCATAGGGGCTAGGTAGGGATCAATGTTTTGAGAGGTTCATACAGAAATTTTTTTCCATTTGCTACGGTATAGCTTCCTCGTACAGGATTTATGAGACGATATTACAGTTTACTGCATCTCATTAGAAAGGTTATGAAACCTGGCTATGATGTGAATTGGAGTACCCAAGCTGTCAGCTTTAGGGACTGAAGAGAGGGATGAAGTTCCCCCGATGAGTGCATCAGAAGATCTGGAACTGGGTCAAGAATCCCGGGGTCCTCCAACTGATGAAGACGAAGGAAGGGGAACCAAATCTGACGAGGCCAATGAGGGGCTATTAGACTGATGGTCCTTCCCAGTGCTTTTGCTTTCTGTAGTACTTTGGGTATCAACGGAATTGGTGGGAATGCATAGAGGAGACCCAGAGGCCAATCGTGTATAAGTGTATCCCTTGGGGCTTCTCCCGGAGGGGGAATCAGGGCAAAGTAGCTTCTGCATTTCATGTTCATGTGGTTGGTGAAAAGGCCGAAGCAAGGCTGGCCCCATCTGCGGAATATCCCGTCCACTATTTCTTTCTTGATGGACTACTCGTGAGGCAACAAAATTACTATGCTCAGCTTGTCTGCTATCACGTTGGATTTCCCCGGGATGTGTATTGCTAAAAGAAAGAGCTGGGTGGATGTAGCCCACTGCCATACTCTTAGGGCCTCGCGACAAAGGGGGTAGGACCTGGTTCCTCCTTATTTGTTCAAGTACCAGACCACTGACATGTTGTCTGTCTGAATAACAACTGTACCAGAGGAAGAGTGTCCTGGAAGTACTGCAATGCTAAAAATACTCCTCTCATCTCTAGGACATTGATATGCAGATGTGTCTCTTGATTGGTCCATGTGCATTGGGCTGTTCTTCCCTGAAAATGTCCCCCCCCCACCCTATCAGGGAAGCGTCCATGGTCACTGTGGCCGCTGGTGGGGGTAGAACAAAAGGACGACCTACAATGACATGAAGAGAGGTCAACCACCACTGAAGATCCTTTTTGCATGTGTTCATGATCATAATAAGATGAGACATTGGGAGCTCTTGGTAAGACCACTGAGTAAACAGCAGCCATTGCAGAATCCACATGTGCATGCGTCCCAACGGTATGGCTAATACTGCAGCTGCCATCATGCCTAAGGAGTCTTGTTTTTGGATATGATATTGTAGATCTGCTGACGGAGTAGTAAGACTCTTTCTGCTGGAAGTCTCAAGAGTGGTGGTGGTGTCCAATTCTGCTCTGATAAAAATGGTATGTTGCGATGGTGACAAGGCAGATTTTTCTGAGTTTATTGTAATGCCCAGATGACTGCAGAGTGAAAGAGTGGTGTCCCTGGCTTGTATGAGTTGATGCCTGGTGGTGGCGGTGAGGAGCCAATCGTCTAGGTACGGAAAAAAGAAGTTATGTACTCACTATAACGTTCCATCTGAGTAGGTAAACTTCATTTGTCAGCAACCTGTGGGTATCGGATCCGAGCCGGCAGCTTCAAACAGCTAAGATCCGAGCTCCAAGCTCCTCCCCCTTACCCATAATCTCCTGCCATCCCTCTCTGACCTCAGATCGAGTTTGCTATAGTAACACAGAACATTACAACAAAGGATCACCTGCACATCCTAACCTGGTGTTATCCGGAGAAAGTGACAAAAAATCCTTCTAGGATGCACTATAGGTTAGGGGGATGGAGGGGGAGTTGGTTGCTGACAAGTAAGTTTACCTACTCAGATGGAATGTTATGGTGAGTACATAACTTCTTTATCTGAAGTAGTTAACTTCATTTGTTCATCAACCTGTGGGACAGAGTCCCCAGCTACCCAAACTTGGGGGGGTCCTCATGGAAGGATATTCTGGAGCACTGCAGAGCCGAAATATGCTCTCCCTCTGGAAATTATATCCAACTTGCAATGATTAATGAAAGTATGGGATGAAGCCCAAGTGGCTGCTGAACAAATGTCGTCTAAGGACACTCTGGAGCAAAAGGCAGCAGAAGTAGAAATCGATCGGGTAGAATGAGCGTGGACTCTTTCAGGTTCAGGCCGGCCAGAACTCTTATATGCCAAAAGTATACATTGGGATATCCATTTGGACAATGTAACTTTTGATACTGGTTTGCCCAAAGAGGATCTAGCAAAGAATACAAAGAGTTGCTCAGATTTCCTATGTTCAGCGGTCCTGTGCAAGTAGAATCTCAATTGCCTGTGCATGTCCAGAGAATGTAGTTTGTATTCACCCGTTTTGATAATTTGGAAAGAAAACTGGTAAATTAATAGACTGATTAATATTGGGCTCAGAAGCAACTTTGGGTAGAAAGGAGGGACTGGTCCTGAGGGAAACTCTATCTTTATGGAAGACCAAGTATGGAGGTTTGGCGCAAAGGGCTTGAAGCTCTGAAACCCTTCTAGCCGAAGTGATAGCAATGAAAAAAGCCGTCTTCCAAGATAAATACTTTAGATCCACTGAAGCTGCGGGTTCAAACGGAGGGGCCGTCAAAGACTGGAGAACAAGGGTTAAATCCCATGGAGGGACTGCGTCTTTAACCGGAGGCCTTAAGAGGAAAGTGCCTTTTAAGAAGGTCTTACAGAATTTGGAAGAGGCTAAGGAACCGAGATCACTTCCCACATGATAGTGGGAAATCACAGCTAATTGGACTTTGATCATAGAAGAGCTAGCACCTTGGTCAAATAAAGTCAACAAAAATTCTAACACTGCTGGTATAGGAGCTGTAAAGGGATCCAACTTTCTATGCTCCGCCCAGATTGTAAAGCTTTTCCATTTGCTGTTATAAACTTTTCTGGTAGAAGGTTTATGAGCAGCTACTAAAATAGCCTTAACAGGGGACGAAATACCGGAAGTCCTAGCTATTACTGGAAGTGGATCAGCCAAGCTGTGAGCTTGAGGTTGTCCAGATTCGGGATTGATAATCCTAGTGGGTGAGAGATCAGATCTGGGATGGGATCTAGAATCCAAGGAGGATTCACGAGATGAGACCATAGGCATGGGAACCATGTTTGACGAGGCCAGAATGGGGCTATGAGGATCACTCTGCTCCCCAACCGATGGGCTTTCTGCAAGAATTTTAGCATTAGGGGAAGAGGAGGATAAGCATAAAGTAGATTGGATGGCCAAACATGCACCAGAGCGTCTCTGGGAGATTCCCCTGGTGGGAGAATTAGAGCGAAGCAGTCGCTGTACTTTGCGCTCGGAGACGCTAAGAGATCGCAGCAAGGTTGACCCCACTTGAGGAAGATCTGGTTCGCTAATCTGGGGTTCAGAGACTACTCGTACGGTGAGAGGATAGTTCGACTCAGCCTGTCTGCCAAAATGTTCGACCAACCCAGAATGTGCGTCGCTATGAGAAAGCGGTTGGTGGAAATCGCCCATTCCCAAACCCTCATGGCCTTTCGACAAAGTGGGTAGGATCTGGTTCCCCCCTGTTTGTTGATATACCAGACCACTGACATGTTGTCTGTCTGAATTGCAACTGTCCCTAAAGGAAGAAGGGCGTGGAGTGCTTGCACCACCCTCATCTCTAGGACACTGATGTGCAATAAGGTCTCTGAATGGGTCCACGTGCCTTGGACAGTTCTGCCCATACAGTGCCCCCCCACCCTAGGCGAGAAGCATCCGTGGTCACCGTGGTTAGAGGTGAGGACATAGAAAAGGGGCGCCCTATCTGGAGGTCCGGGGACTGTATCCACCACAGCAGGGATTTCCTGCAAACCCTGCTGAGGGGGATGGGTAAACTCAGTGGATGTTGCAGGATGGACCATTGAACCTGCAAGGTCCACTGCAGTATCCTCATGTTCAAGCGTGCTAAAGGTAGCAGATTGATTGTTGCCACCATGGAACCTAGGGCCCTCAGAACCAATTCCGCTGGAAGAGCCGAGGATTGTAGAAGAGCCAGTACGTGGAGTTTCAGAGTACGAATCCGGTCCGGAGTTAAGAAGACTTTCAATAGGTTTGTGCCTAACCTGGCTCCTATGAAGTCTAAGATCTGGGTTGGATGAAGGGAAGATTTGTTGAGGTTGATTGTGTTTCCCAGCTGGGAGGCCAAGTGGAGGAAGTAATTTCTGGCTGAACATAGTAGATGCCTGTTGGGGGCGGTCAAGAGCCAGTCGTCCAGGTACGGGAAGACCTGTATCCCCTGGAGTCTCAGGTGGGCCGCTACCACTGCCAAGACTTTGGTAAACACCCTGGGGACTGTGGTGAGACCAAAGGGAAGGGCCCTGAACTGGTAGTGGCTGGCTCCTAGCCGGAAGTGGAGAAACCTCCTGGATCATCTGTCCATCAAGATGTGGTAGTACGCATCCTTGAGATCTATTGAGCACATCCAGTCGTTCTCCTGTGAGAGTGGGAGAATGGATTGAATGGTGACCATCCGGAACTTCTCTGACAGGTTTAGAAAGGATAGGTCGAGGATTGGTCTTAAGTCCCCCGTCTTTTTTGGCACCAGAAAGAACCTGGAGTAGAAACCTGATCTGGATTGGTCTAGGGGGATGCGCTGGATCGCTCTTTTTTCTAGTAGCTGCTTTATTTCTGCGGCTGCTGCCTCCCGTTGATTGGATGAAACATCAGGGAGGCTCCGGTGTCTGGGAGGGAGATTCAGAAAGGGGATTTTGTAACCTCTGGATATGATTCAAAGCACCCAGCGATCTGTTGTAATGGACTCCCAAGCTGCTAGGTGCCTCGAGAAACGCCCCCCCGACTGCCTCCAGAGTGGAATCACAGTAGGAGCCTGGGGCCACGAATCCCTCGACAATACCCTCTCCACAACATCGAACGCCGAGGAGAGAACTGCTCTCTCTTGGATCCGAGAGCAGTCCCCTCGGATCTGATGTGTGGATCGGAGCTGGCACCGAAGCAATCGGATCCGAAGGGCCAGTATGCTCCGACCGAGACGGAGCCGAAGACACACGGACACCTCCGGATCCGAAGCTCAGCTCTTGGCTCAGAGAGCTCGGATCCGAGAAGGGACCCGACAGACTCGAGGGTGCGGTCGAAGCCGAAGTACGAGGCACTATCGGTGCCGAACCTCCCCCAGCTCCTATGCAACTCGCTCAAGACTCAACCCGGAAGTGGGTCGGAGAAGAACAATCGGGGCGAAAAAGGGGGTCGAGCTCCCCCCCGGAAGGGGGGAGGCAGGAGCACTCCCATCTGCAGCTGAGCCTGGAGGAATCTACGCATCATCCGATACATATCTGCATCGGACAAGCTTCGGGTGGACCTAGAAGTGGCCACCGAAGTGGGCCGGGAGTGCCGCCTCGATGACCTCGAATGCGACCGGGTCTCCTCCTCTGGCTCTGGGGAGAAACTAGGTGAATGGAGCCGGGAAGGAGAAGGCCCGGAAGCCCTGGGAGAAGCTGCTTGTTTGGCCGGCGGAGCCAAGGAGGAAGACTCGGCCTGCCGCTTGTGGTGTCTGTCTTTTTTCTTCTCCCGTCTAGCTTCCCTCTCCTCCTGGCCTAAGGTGGGAGGATGTGTCCCAGCCAGGGGAGCAGGGATGGAAGGAGGCACTGCTGCGGCAGGTGCCACGGAGGGAGAGGAGGCCAAAGCCGAATCTGGGGGCAAAAGTCCCACCAGAATCAACTTCGACCTCCTATCCCTTAGGGCCCTGGGGTTGAAGGCTGCACAAATAGTGCAGCCTGAGGAGAGGTGTTCAACCCCAAGGCAAATAACACACAGAGTGTGGCCATCTGCTGGGGATAGCTTATGGCCACACTCGGTGTATTTAGAGAAAAAAGTTTTCGGTGCCTCAGACATAGTCTAACTAAAAACACATGGCCCAACACACACGCCTTCACACACACGAGGAGGAAATTAAACTACACTATAAAACAACAAGATAACAATTTTATGCTAAAGTTCTTTAAACTAGGGAGCAACACACACAGCAATATTAGCTATAAGAAAAAAAAGGTAGAAAAGAGGATTTTTCTCACCAACGACTAACTCCCACGCCTGGAACTCGTTCAAAGCTGCTGATTCACCGCAGCAAATGAGATCTGAGGTCATAGAGGGATGGCAGGGGATTATGGGTAAGGGGGAGGAGCTTAGAGCTCGGGTCTTAGCTGTTTGAAGCTGCCAGCTCGGATCAGATATGGATCCAATACCCACAGGATGATGAACAAATGAAGTTAACTACTTCAAATCACCTGGATTCCTAAACATCTCAGGTGAGCCATAACCACTGCCATGCATTTGGTGAACACTCTGGTGGCTGTAGTGAGACCAAAGGGCAGGGCTCTAAACTGGTAACGATTGGCATGTGGTAGTACACATCCTGAAGATCTATCGAGCACATCCAATTGTCTTTTCCTAAAAAGGGAAGTATCGACTAAAGTGTGACCATCCGGAACTTCTCTTTCTTGACAGATCTGTACTGGTCCTCAGCAGACTTAAGTCTCCAGTCCCCTGTCTTTTTTGGAACTAAAAATAATCTTGAGCAAGTTCCAGATCCTATCTGGTCTGCTGGGACTGGTTGGATGACTCTTTTTGTTAGCAACGATCGGACCTCTTTTGTTGCCTGTTCCCTGTAACTGGGTGGAACATCCGGGATTTTTCTTGTCAATGGACGGGGTGTGGCGAAAGGAATGAAATATCCTCTGGAAATTATACTTTGTACCCAGCTGTTGTTTGTTATTTTGAGCCAGGCGTCTGGATACAAGGATAAGGGACCCCCAACTGCCTCCAGAGCAGGACAGTCGGGCCTCCTTTCAGGAGCGCTGGTAGGGCTTCCCAAAGAACTGATCTCAGTCACCCTGGTTTTGCGGACCCCCTCTGCCGCGAGGGCGGCGTCTTCCATTATTGCCCCCTCCTCTGCTCCTGGAGGGGGGTTCACCATGTGTGTCCTGAAAGGCTCCTTGGGCTTTATGGAACCACATCTTTCCTCCCCTTTAACCCTTGGGGTAGGGTCAGGTAGAGGTGGAAAAACAGACTCCGACAGCAGACAGAGTCTTTCCTTCCTGCTCCACCTAGTCAAAGTTTTCTTAACTTTGGGCCCGAAAAGGGACGAGCCATCAAAACGTGTATTGACAAAGGATGACTTAAAGGGCTCCGCGAAGGAACACAAGCGCATCCAGGAGTGTCTCCTAAGAGCAATTCCTGTACCTGCTGCCCTACTCGTTCCATCCGCTGCATATGAAATGAGGCACATGGACGAGTTTACTATGGAATTGAGGGTAGCAAGCTGGGAGGCAACTTTATCTGAAGTTCCTGCAGGTAATGTACCCTGAAGAGTATCTCCGAGCTGAGACCTCTTTGCAGTCTAGTAAAATGGGTTAGATAGTTGAGCGAACGCAGGGCAAAAGTCACTGAACTGTAAGTGCGCTTCCTATTATCTAGCCATGATCCTAGAATATCTGTTAGGAGGATGTATAGAGGAGGAAGTTTCTGAGATTTCCTTTTTGGTGGCTGCTGCCACCACCATGGCATCAACTGGCACCCCTTTAGTAAGAAAAGATTTGTCCTAGGGAGCAGAAATAAATTTATTAGACCTCCTAAGGACAGGCTCCATGGTGTCCGGAGACTCCCACACCCTTCGTGAGACCAGCTGCATAAGCTCATCGAAGGGCAGAGACACCCAAGAGGTGGAGGACTGAGACCCAAAAGCCTTCAGAAGAACTGACTCGTCTTCAGTTGGATTGGTGGACTGCCAGTCACCCCTCTGCCTAAGGATTTGTAATATCTCAGCAAATGAGATATCCTCAGAGGGGGACAGTGGGGACCCTTCTGATTCATCCAAGTCGGTATCGGATGTGAGAGACTCCTGTGGGGAGTCTAAGTGCTTCCTCTTGCAGATTCTCTTCCTGGGAACCTCATCAGTGGAGGCTTCTGATGAGGTCTCGGAAGAGCAGGGACCACCCAATGGGGCTTCCTGAGGCTCTGGATCTCTACGCTTGGCAAGTATCTGTGAAGCAGAAGCAGACAGAGGTGCTTTTGGGAAGGAGGTAGCTGGACCTGAAGTCGAAGATGTCATAGGAGACATAACTCTCCTCATGGCTTCGAAGGCACCTCTGCTCCGATGAGAAGGGACCAACGGATCCAAGGAAACCATCGATACCCCCGGTACTGGGACAGTGGGCTCCGAGCCAGAGGTAGCAGCTGAGCTCATCTGAGCCGAAGACCCGAGAGGCAGAGTCAGAACTGACAAGTCGGTCCGACTATCCTCCCTGGACCCAACCAGAGTGTTGCCACCTAGATTCCTCGATTGGCACCGAGGACGTCAGAGTAAATGGAGCCGAGGACAATGGAGCGGGTGTCTGCTCCAAAGGCTCAACGATCATCAAGTCCGACTCCTCTGTCTCCGAAGGACTGGTATGGCTCGGAGGAGGAAGAGTAGTAGATGGTAAAAGGGTCTTTGGTTCCAAAGCCGTTTTGGTCGGAGCCGATAAGAATTTAGCAAAGGCCGGTGCCTGTAAAAGCTTCTGCACCACACGATCCACATCCAAATCCGAAAGGCTAATCGAAGACCGAGATGAGTGGCTAGAAGGAGGTACAGATTGCAGGAGTGGAGACTTGGGCACTTCGGATTCTGGTTCCAGAACCGGGGACTGGCTCTGAAAGGACATGACGGTTGGCTCCGAAGTCTGTGGAACCGATGTTGAAGGGTTTTTTTGGTTTCTTTACCTCAGAAGTAGAAGCCTTAGAAGACTTTGAGGATTTGCTGGACCCATCCTGGTCACTCAAGAAGGTTTAACTAAACCTCTGTCAATTAATTTTCTCTCTCCCCTGGAGAACCCTAGAATGACAAATGGAGCAGCTTTCCTGGAGATGCAATGCTCCCAAACAGTAAACACAATGCACATGACTGTCAGTGACAGACATTTTCTGCCCACATTTAGGACATTTCGTAAACCCTGATTTAGGGTGTTTATCTTTATCATGGTCAGCCATACTGTAACATACAATCTCAGTAGGGTGCTGTAAAGACCTAGACACACCCAAACAAGAAATATCAAACAAGCCCTTTTAAAACTATGGGCTAAAATACGAAACAGCACACACACACACACACACACACACACACACACACACACACACACACACACACACACACACACACACACACACACACACACACACTATACTTTTTATCTAAACTCTAAAGACTAAATATATCAAAGCTGTGACATAAGACTAAATATAACAAAGCTATGACAGAAAAGTCACTATTCTAAGCACACAACTACAATCTAAAGTACTATTAAAGATTTAACAAGGCCTAAATTAAAACGAGGTCAAGAGAGCTAATTACTAGATAAGAAAAAAGGCACACCAAGGGAAGGGCTACACAATAAGCTATAACAGCCAAGTATCTAAAGATAAATATCAAAATTTTTTTTATCAGTAATAATATATTTTCAAGAAAAAAAGGTTTTTACTGGCCCGAGCTAGCGAGAACCTCCTATCTATTGCAGCGGCAAACTAGATCTGAGGTAACTCTAGGTTCATCATGGGGATAGGGACTTGGCCTCGAGCCATCTGAAGACCTCGAGCTTTGTAGTAGGCCGACTTGGAGCCGAGGATCGGCTCCAAACCCATCTGTAAGAATGAACGGCGAGATAGAACAACTTCACATCAGATCTATCTGTGGTGTGCCCCATTGGTGGACAATGTCTAGGAAAACACCTCTGTGTAACATCCATTCGTGATGTTGAGAGAATGATCTGCTGAGGGCATCTGCCTGATGACTGTCCTGAGATGGGATGTAGACCGCCTGCAGTGTGATATTGTACTGGGTGGCCAACTCCCATGCCTGTACTGCTAGCCTCCACAGTAAGTAGGAACTGGTCCCCCCCCCCACTTGTTGATGTACCACATCACAGTGGCGTTGTCTGTGAAGACTTGAAGGGGACCTGGTTGTATTAGAGGGAGGAAGGTCTTCAGAGCTAGAAGGAGAGCTGTCATTTCCTTCACATTGATATGTTGCCTCTGGCTGGAGGGCTCCTACAGAGCCTGCACCTTGAGACCATTCATAGTGGCCCACCATCCTACATCTGAGGCATATGTGTACATGAACTGCATTGGCTTGGTGAGCTGCAGAGGAAGGCCTGGGTTCTGGTTAATTTGTTGAATTCACCACCTCAACTCTTCCTTCAGGCAGGGCAGGAAAGGCACCTGAAAATCCAAGGGGTGGTTGTGTTGGGACCAGACATTTTTCAAGTACCACTAAAACTTCCTCATGTGCAACCTGGCCAGGGGCCAGACTCAATGAAGCCTAGAAGATGGAGGAACTCCCTGGCAGAGATGTGGTTGACAATAAGTAACTCTTGGAAGTAGATGTTTAGTGAAAAGACCTTGTCTTGAGGAAGGAAGGCCTTCATCACAGTTGCCCTTATTCTGCATCTGAAGAAGGTTTGGTCTTGGGATTGTGTGAGGGAGAATTTTGTTAGGTCGACAGTAAACCACAGACTCTGAAGGAGAGACACAGTGAACAACAGGTGGGTCCAGAGAATTCCTGCCTCTTCTACTTGGATGAGTAGGTTGTTCAGATAAGGGTAAATCTGTACGCCTTTTGTTCAGCAGTAGGCTACTGCTGGTGCTAAACACTTTGTAAAGATCCTTAGTGCTGTAGATAAACCAAAGGGCAAGGCAATAAACTGAAAGTGCAAAAATGGCACAGCAAAGTGTAGAAATCTCCTGTAGTCTAGGTGGATGGGGATATGGAGGTACATCTCCTTCAGGTCTAAACTGGCCATAAAAGCACTGGGTGACAGTAGTGGATGAAGGGATAGCATGCGGAAGGAAGGTACCTGCAGGAAGGGGTTTAACAGGGACAGGTCTAGTATAGGCCTCCAAGGGCCCTCCTTCATTGGGAGCAAGAAGAGCCTGAAGTAAAACCCTTGACCTTCTTGGCCTGTGGGAACCCTTTCTATGGTCCCTCTGATAGCAAATCTTGGATGATCTGGGTATCAGGTGGAGATGGTTTTTTGGAGGGAGGGGTAATGCCTTTTGGAAAGGGGTTTTTCCTGCCAGGTCATAAAGTACCCTTTTTCCACTACTGATGAGACCCAGCGGTTTGAAGTGATATGTTGCCAAAGAGATAGACAGTGAGAGAGGCGAGTAGAGTGGGGAAGGAGAATTAGCCAGTCATGCATTGTTTGGTCTGCCTGGAAAGGGCCGCCTGGGGTGGATTGGGAAGAGGCAGTCCTGTGGAATAACATTTTCCTAGACCCTTCCCTGTGTTTTGAGGAAGAGAAAGGAGCAGATGCTCTCCTAACAAAGGTGGGTTTAGCAGGATAGTTCCTACAGAATCTTGGAACCGGTGAGACCAATAAATGTTTGAGGTCCTGAAGTTCCTTCCTTTTTTTCTGCAAGCTTTTGAAAAGTTCTGCAGACTGCTTGCCAAAGAGGAATTTGTTATCCAGAGGGGCATCTAAGATCTTGTTTTTGAAATCAGGGAACGGTTGTAGTCTGAGCCAGAAGTGCTTACGCAGTACACAGGCTAAGGCAGCTTATCTGGCTGAAGCCTCAGCAGCATTGTAGCTGCATTTTATAGAATGTCTGGCAACTTGTGCTGCTAAGGAGCGCTTAGAGGCAACCTGGGCTTTGGCAGGAGAATCAGACAAGGAAGAGAGTAATGAGGTTGCCTGGGTGACTAGGTCCAAGCCATATTTAGTCATGTGTGTCTGGTAATTAATGGCCCTAAAGGCCAGGGTGGATGAAGTATACATCTTTTTTCCCCAGTCTGTTCATCACTTTGCTGTCTTTGTCTGATGGCAGAAGGGAGAAGGAAGGAATTGGCCTGGATTGCTTATCTGGAACCACTGCAATAACAGCTGGATCTGCCATGGGTGGCTTAATGAGATATTTGTGGTCATCAGGGACTTTTGTAGAACCTATCAGACCTTTTAGGGGCTGGAGGCTGGGATTCAGGGGTCTTGCAGCCTGAAGCAAAATCATCCAGGTAAGCAGGAATCAAAGGGGGGATAGCAGAGGGAGAGGGAGACTCCATCTGTAGGAGCTCAAAATATCTCTTTTGCACCTCAGTCATTTGAGTGGCATCCCACTAGAAGTACTCCCTCATTTTGGAGATAGTTTCCCCAAAGCTAACATCTTCAGAAGTGGAGTTTCCCCAAAGGTAATATCTTCAGGAGTAGAGTCTCCTACCAGAGAGTCTTCATCTGGAGAACAGTACTCAAGGGGAGATACCAGCTGAGAGCTATATGTGAGAAATTAATTTGAGAAAGAAGAGGAGTCTTCCTCCTGGGTGTGAACTAGGGGGATGGAAGTAGCTGAGGCTGGCATAGGACTAAGGGTAAGCAGGGCTGAGGTATGAGAGGCAGTGGGCCTATGGGCCATAAAGGCCTGAACCAGGGACTGGGAAAATATTTGCCAGTCTGGCTGGTCTTCTATTGTGGTAGACAGATAGTTATAGTTTGTTTTCTCTTCAGAGGAGTTGTCTTTGAAATTGTGTGGGAAAGAGAAGGCCTAGGATCAGGCGTCAGGCCTGTGGCCGAGGAGCCCTGGTCTGTAACCGTAGGCAGCCGTCTGGTCAAGCTCGGTTCCCCCTTGACATCGGCAGAAGCAGACGTCTCACTAACCTCTGTGGACGTATCAACTGGAGGTTCTAGAGCGGCTTCCAACAAGGTACCCTCTGAAGTTGCCAGTTCTTCTGTCCATCCCTCAAGACCTTAGACCGGTAGCTGGTGGGACATCCGACATTGAAGGCGCAGCAGTAGCAGGCCTTGAATTCTTGACCTTTCTTTTTAGGCGGCTCCACCTCGACGGCCGGTTCAGTCTCCATACCAAGGGCCAAACTCTTGAGTCAGTGGTTTTCCACAAACAATTTAAGGGCTGCTAGACAACTGCGAAGGGTTTTAGGGACAAACGACTTATAAATACTACAGATCATATGGTTGTGGGACTGGCCTAAGCAGAAAAGACAAAGCTCATGGGAATCCTTGTGCGGAATTTGGTGACTGCACTTGCATTTTCCCTTCCTAAATGACATCGGCTATAAAAGAGCAACAGCAACCTAAGCCTAAATGAAAATAAAGATGATTTCCCAACAGGGTACTTATCTGTATTGTCTTCCGAAGCATGGAGCGAAATGAGCAAGCTGATGACATTCAACTGTGGCTGAGAAGTTCTGAGGTCTGTGCGTGCAGACCTCACATTTGTGGCCCACAGTTTATGACCCTGTGTGTGACGTCCCACACACCTGACAGCAACCAGGCTTAAGCTTTGGCATAGGAGCCGGATGTTCAGGTTGCCTGAGGCAGAGGATCTCCACAAATAAGACTACTGCAATGTGCGACTAGAAGGACATCAGCAGTTCCGAAGGAGTTCTCTCTGGGTCTTCTAGAGTACGAGGAAGGGGGATGGCAGGGTGGGAAGGTGAGGAGGAATGACAGAAGACAACACAGATAACCAAGTTACGGTAAGTACATAACTAATAAATCTGATGTTGTCTCTTTCATTCCTCCTCACATATGGGTAGAGTCCCCAGCTATACAACTCCTGAGTGGTCTCAAGGAAAGAGATGCCAGAGCACTGCCGAACTGAATGAAGCCCTGCTCCAGGAAACAAGATCTAATTTGTAATGTGAGACAAATGTGTGAGCCTTTGACCAAGTGGCTGCAGCAAAGAAATCATCTAAAGAGGCCCTGGAAGAAAAGAAAGATGAGGTGGACATAGACCTCGTAGAGTGGGCCTTAGGAGGGCAAGGTAGCTGTAAATCCATTCTCGTTATAAATCAAGGTAATATAACCTGTAATCCACTTTGTGAGTAACCTTCAAAACCACCTGACCCAGGTGGCTCGGAGAAGGACACAAATAGCTGTTCTGATTTTCGAAAGACTTTTGTCCTGTGTAGGTAAAAACATAACTGCCTGTGAACATCTAGCATATGCAACAAACGTTCTCCATCATTAGAAAGATTTGGGAAGAGAACTGGTACTTGAATGGCCTGGTTGAGACTGGATTCTGTAGCTACCTTGGGCATGAAAGAAGGATTTGTATGAAGGGACACCCTATCCTTCTGGAAAATAATGCAAGGAGGCTTAGAAGACAAGGCCTGAATCTCCGACATTCTTTTTTCTGAGGTAATGGCAATGAGAAAGACTGTCTTCCATGAAAGAAACTAAGTCACAATCACCAGCTGGTTCAAATGTTTTTTAAGTCAAGCCTTGCAATACCACAGTGAGACTCCACGGTGGGGAAGGATCCTTTACAGGAGGCCTGAGAGGGAAGATCCCTTTCAAGAAGACCTTGCACAGTTTGGAAGTAGAGAGGGAAGTGAAAACATCGCTGGAATGAAAATCAGAGATGGCTGCCAACTGAAGCTTGATGGTAGAAAAGCTGGCTCCTTCTTTAAAGAGAGACACCAAAAAAGAATAGCTGAAATAGGGAGCAGAAAAGGGGTTGGTTTAGAAGCCCAGAAAACAAATCTCTTCTATTTATTCTCATAGACTTTCATGGTAGCAGATTTTGGGGAAATTACAATAAGTCTCATTTGGGAGAACCAAGCCTGGACCAGTGGAGAAACCAAGTGGTCAATATGAAGGATGTCAGATTGGGGTAAAAACCCTCTATTGGGTGACAAAGGAGGTCCTGTTTGGGTTTTAGAATCCATGGAGGATATTTCAGGTGAGACCAGAGGAGCAGAAACCAAATGTGACAAGGCCAATAGGGGGCAATGAGGATTACCAAAAACTTCAGATGTTTCACTTTCTGAAGAGACTTTGGGATCAAAGGGAAAGGAGGATAAGCGTAGAGGAGACCAGGGGGGCCAATCATGAACTAAAGCGTCCCTCAGGGACTCCCCCAGAGGAGAGATCAGAGCAAAATAGCTGCTGCACTTGTTGTTCTGGGGAATGCAAACAAGTCGCAGCAAGCTTAGCCCCAATGGCTGAAGATCTAGCCTGCTACTGATTGAGGGACCACTTGTAAGGGGTCAGAATGGACCTGCTGAGCTCATCCGCCAGGATGTTGGATTTCTCCAGTATGTGAATTTCAAGTAGAAAATGGGCCAAAGACATTGTCCATTCCCAAACTCCCATGGCCTCTCTGCACAGCAGGTAACAGCGGGTTCTTCCTTGTTTCTTGATGTACCACACCACAGACATGTTGTCTGTGTGAATCACAATCGTTCCTAGAGGGAGAACTTCCTGAAAGGGTTGCAACATGAGAAGGACTGCTCATCTCCAGAACACTGACATGCTATCTGATCTGTGTGTGTGTGACCATGTGTCTTGGGACCATCTTTCCCTTGAAATGCCCCCCCCCCCTCACCCCAACTGGGAAGCATCTGTAGTCACCATGGCTAAGGGGGATGGGAGATGAAAAGGTCTGCCTAAAGTCAGGTCCTCTGACAGTAACCAACACTGTAGATGCTTTCAGCAAACTGACGTCAGCCTGATAGAAACAGAGGCTGGTACAGTGTAGACCACTGAACAGCCAGGGCCTATTGAAGGATTCTCATAAAATAACCTTGCAAGAGGTACTAATGGGATGGCAGCCACCATAGATCCGAAAGCCTGGGGTATTAGCCTTGCCGGTGGAAAAGCTCGATTCAAGACGGTCTGGACATTACCTCTCAAGGTTTGAACACAATGAGGGGTAACAGTGGCTCACTGTGTCCAAGGTAGTTCCAATGAATTCTAAAGTCTGCACAGGAGATAGGTTCAATTTTTCCAGATTTATAGTGATCCCCAGATGATTAGCAAGGTTAAAGAAATAATCCCTGGCCTGTAGTAATTGATGCCTGGTTGGGGCAGTAAACAGACATTCGTCCAGATATGGAAACACCCAAAATCCTTGCAGTCTCAGGTGAGCTGCGACTACTGCCACACATCTGGCAAACACCCTTGGGGCTGTGGTGAGCTGAAAGGGCAGAGTCCTGAAAATGACTGGCTCCTAGCCGGAAGGACAGTTGACTTCTGGAGCATCTGTATTTTGACATGGCAGTATGCATCCTTCAAGTCTACCGGGCACATCCAATTGTCCTTCCACAGCAATGGTAGAATGGACTGAACAGTCACCATTTGGAATTTTGCCTTTTTACGAGCAAATTTAATTTGCTTAGATCCAGAATGGATCTCGGGTCCCCAGTTTTCTTTGGCACTAAAAAGACGTGAGTAAGTTCCAAAACCTCTTTGTCCGGTCGGAACCTCTTGGATGACTCCTTTTTGCAGAAGATTCAGGTCATCTGCTGCTGTTAACTCCATCTGACTGGGTGAAACGTCAGGGAGTCTCTTTTCTCATTCCGGAGGACGATAGCGAAAGGGAATAACATAGCCTCTGGATATAATCTTTAGCACCCACTTGTTTTGTGTTATATTGGTCCAGGTGGTAGGGTGCATACAGAAACAAACCCCGACTGCCTCCAGAGATAAGCAGTTGGGCAGCACTTCAGGAGCACTGGTAGGGCCTATCAGAAAAGGATTCCCTGAAGCCCAGATTATGCGGACCCCATCTGCCCCTGGGGCGGCATCTCACATTGAAATGTCCTGCTCTGCCCCTAGAGGAAGGATCCCTGTGTTGATGTTGGGAAAATCCATGGGATTTTTGGAACCAGGTTCTCTTTCCACTGTGCTGGTTTCTAGAGAAGGTGCATTGTGGAGTGAAGAACTTGACCCCGGTGGCAAATAAGGTCTTCCCTTCCTGCTCGCTAAGAGTTAGGGTCTCTGACTGATGGGCCAAAAAGCGAGGATCCATTGCAGGGGCTGTTAAAGGACTCCTTAAAAGGCTCCACGTAATCACAAAGCCTCATCCAGACATGTCTCTTAACAGCAATGCCTGAACTGGCTGTCCGTGTGTCACATTTCGTAGAATGGAAAATAAGCCTCATGGAAGAACCCAATAAACACGAAAGAATGGTGAGTTGGGGGAAACCTTCTTGAAGACCTCTGCCAATGTGGTCTCTGCCAGAGAGTCTGGTAGCTCTTTCACCACTTCCCTCTGCAAATGAAGGAATTGTGCCAGGTAATTCAATGCTCTCAGCATGAAAGTGGCCGAGGCATAAACAAGTTTACCAAACCTGTCCATTGCTCTGGACTCACTGTTCGGCAGATGGACAATGGAACTCTGCTCAGCTAGCTCCTTTCTGGTAGCTGCTGCCACAATTATGGCAGCCACTGGAATACCCTTGGTCCAATATGGTCTATCCTGGGGGGGATAAAAACTTGTCCATGCACTTAAGGATTGGTTCAGTCGAGTCTGGCTCCTTCCAGGCCTGGCTGGACACCATATCCACTAGCTCTTCCACCTGGGGAATCACCCAGGATGTAGATGGGCCCGTCCCAAAAGCCTCCAAAAACACGGACTCCTCTGAGGTAGGAGGATGGGCTGACCAACCACTGCTTTGCTGAAGGATCTCTGAAATGTCCCCAAAGAAGACGCCATCCTGTGGTGATCTTCAGGATCCTTCCCCTTCATCGAAGTGCATGGACTCTAAGGGGCAGCTGATATGCCTCCTTTTGCACATCCTCGTACGAGGGATCTCCTCTGTGGGATGTTCAGGGGAGGTCTCGGAAGAGGAGGGAGCTCTCTCTGGGAGAAGTGCATGAAGGGCAGTCTGGACAGGTTGACTTGGGACAGGAATGACAGGCTCAAGTCTCTGACCCAAGGGAAGTCAACAGGATGGGTCATAGCTCAGAGAGACCGGATCCCTATGGCTAGAGAAAGCCCTTTTTACCACTAGGAATGCTGAGGGACCTGGAGAATCCCTCCCCAGTTCCACCAGAGCAGAGACTGCAGAGGAAGAGAGGGCTGGGATCCCTGCACTCTAGGTCCCTGGTAGAATTGTCCAGCACTGAGGGGAAGAGATGGCTCTTAGAAAGTAGGAATCAAACCCCTCTCCGAGGATCTGACAGGGACATCCCGGATCAGAGACTCACTATGATCCGCAGACAATGGAGCCGGGGACATCAAGGCAATGGTCGGAGTGGAGGAAGGCAAGCTCCTTACACTCAACCCCAGATCTCTCAGTTGGCTACAATCCTGAGACTCTGAAGCCGAGAGACGGACTGGAGAAGGAGACTGGACTTGGAGAGAGAGAGAGAGAGAGAGGGAGTGAAATTCGCAGAACCTGCAGGAGATGCAGTAGATAAGACCCCCCAGCTGGATCAGAGTCTTGAGAATCTTCCTAATCATCCTGTTCACATGGGCCTCCAAAAGACTTCTAGAAGATATGGACGATGTCACTGACAGGGGCCTGATGTGCCTAGAGGCAGTCTGTTGCAGCCTGAGGGGAGGTGATGACAAAGTACAGTTTTGTACCTACCATAAATGTAGATGTCCGATAGATATGCAACTGCAGTCATAACATATGGGTTGTCCTGCCTCAGGCAGCCCTCGGTCGGCCGAATTCCAAAGTCTGGGTCCGGCGTCGGCTGGTGTCGCCTCCTCTCCGACGTCACAACAGCTGGAGTATAACGGCATCGGCTGACGCCATCTTCTTCAGTGTTTCTTGCCCCAGATGCCAGGTGCCCTCTTAGGAAGGCTAAATTTGGTAAATGGATAAAAATAATCCCAAACATGCACAACAGTAATAAACAGATACACCATAGGAGATACCCCCAGCTGAAGGGAAAAGGGGTAGGGACCCAAAAAAAAAGAATACAGAGGGGTAGAAGGGTGGGAAAATCCGACTGCAGTTGCATATCTATCGGACATCTACATTTATGGTAGGTACAAAACTGTACTATGTCCTTCAAGAATGCAACTGCAGTCATAACATATGGGTTGAATACCATAGCCAAGCTGGGGGTGGAAGGAAGTATGATAAGGATGGTGTAGCTAAAATCCCCTGCAGGACTTCCGAAGCAAAGCCTGCTCGGGATCTGGAGTATAAGGGCAGGTTGTAGTGCTTGGTAAATGTCTGCACGGAGCTCCATGTAGCAGCCTCTAAAATGTCCTTTGTTGCCACTCCTCTTAGGAAAGCTGTGGAAGTGGCTATAGCTCTGGTGGAATGTGGCCTAATATTGGCTGGCACACCTTTTCCATGGAAAGAATAGCAAAATCTGATGCAATGTCCAATCCATTTTGAAATTGTTTGCTTGGAGATTGCTTTTCCTTGTACTCTCGCAGCATAGGCTACAAACAGCTGGTCCGACTTTCTGGTGGCCTTAGTTCTGTCCAAGCAGTAGCGTAGTTGTCTGTGTATGTCCAAAGTATGCAGTAGTTTTTCCCCCTTATTTTGAGGATTGGGGAAGAATGTAGGTAGATGAATAGCTTGATTTAGAGACACCCTGGAAATTACTTTTGGCATGAATGTTGGATTGGTTCTTAGAGAGACTCTGTCTTGATGAAAAATGAGGAAAGGGGCCACTGCCATGAGTGCCTGTATCTCCGAAACTCTTCTTGCAGAGGTGACTGCCAATAAGAAGGCCGTCTTCCATGACAGAAATTGCATTTCTGAGGTTGCTGCTGGCTCAAATGGAGGAAGAGTTAGTTTTTCCAACACGTAGTTGAGGTCCCATGCAGGTACTGGCTGTTTTCTGGGAGGTTTGATATTCTTTATCCCTCTTAGAAACGGTCTTAGCAGAGGATGCGAAAACACTGGAGGGTCATAGTTGTATTTTGCTGAGATTGCCGAGGCATGAATCTTTATTGAGGAGTATGAGAGTCCAGTATGAAATAGTTCTGCCAAGTATTCTAATATCTGAGGTATACTCAGTAATGCTGTGTCCTGACCCCTGTTGGCATTCCAGATACTGAATCTCTTCCACTTGGCTGAATAGGTTTTTCTGGTGGAAGGTCTTCGTGCTTCCAGCAAGATCTCTTGAACAGATTTGGAAAGAGAGTTAGGTGTTGAAGTCATGGTAGCCTCCAGGCTGTCAGATGCAATGTTTTCAGGTCTTGATGTACAGTCCTGTAATTGTGTTGAGTTAGGGTCAGAGGCCATGGTTTGGTCCGAGTTATGGTCAATAGCAAAATGGGTACCAGTGTTGCCTTGGCCAGTCTGGAGCTATCAAGATGCCTGTTGGTTGTTCTGCTTTGATCTTCAGTATCACCTTGGTCAGCAGAGGCAGGGGAGGGAATGCATACATTTTTGGAGAATTCCAGCTGAAGGAGAGAGCATCCGTTTTCCAAGCTAGAGGGTGGTGAGTCCTTGTGCAGAGTTTTTCCAGGTGATGATTTAAGTGGGAAGCAAAAAGATCTACGTCCGGTCTTCCCCATGTCCTTGCCAGTTGAGAGAAAATGTGAGGGTGCAGCATCCATTTGTGTGGATCCATGAAATTTCTGCTCAGATTGTCCGCCAGTACATTGTCCTTGCCTGGTACAAACTGGGATTGTAAATGTATCTTCAGGCTCAGGGATTTTTCCCAGAGAAGCATTGTTAGTCTGCAGAGGGGATAAGAATGAGTGCCTCCCTGCTTGTTTATGTACCACATGACAGTGGTGTTGTCTGTCCTTATTAGCAAATGTCCCTGTTTTAGTGATTTTTCGAAAGTCTCGATGGCATGTATCACTGCCAACATCTCCTTTTGGTTTATGTGCAGACGACTTTCCTTTTGCCTCCAAAGACCTTGAATGCATCTGCCCTCCATGTGCGCCCCCCCATCCATGGTCTGAGGCGTCTGTTGTTATCATTTGGTCTGCTTGAGGTCTGTTGAAAGACATGCCTTCGTTTAGTTGACTGGCTTGAGCCCACCATAGAAATTCCTTCTGCAGACATGGAATAAGTGGGATTATGTCCTCTAGGCTGTTGTCGTGTTGAGACCATAAGTTTTTTAAATACCATTGCAGCTTTCTCATATGAAGTCTTGCCAAAGGTATCAGAAGGATGCAAGATGCCATGAAACCCAGGGCCTGCAGGATTTTCCTTGCAAGTCAGCTGGGAAAGCTTTGCTAGGCCTTTGAAGTACTCTGGTAAATGCTGCTGTTTTTCCTCTGTGAGGTAGGCCATTTGGTTTTCCGTGAACAGTTTGGCTCCTAGGAATATAATTTGTTGGGATGGTAGTAAGTTTGACTTCTGAATGTTGACTGTGTATCCCAAGGCCTGCAGTAGATGCATGACATAGTCCAAATTCCCTTTTAAGGTTTGTTTGTTGTCTGCTTGTATGAGACAGTCGTCCAAGTAGGGGTATATTTGAATCCCCTGCAGTCTGCAGTGTGCCACTACTGATGCCAGGCATTTCGTGAACACTCTGGGCGCAGTAGATAAGCCAAACGGCAATGCTGAGAATTGATAATGCTCTGTCCCTGCAAGAAATCTGAGGTATCTTCTGCAGCTTTGTCTGATTGGGACATGCAGGTATGCCTCCTTGAGGTCCAGAGTGACCAGCCAAGACCCCTTGACCAACATGGGAAGAAGTTGCTGCAACGACAGTGAGGAAAGTATTTAGAGTTGACAAGTCCAGTATGGGTCTCCATTTGTTTTCTTTTCTTGGAACAAGGAACAGTCTTGAATAAAATCCCTGGCCTTGCTCCTGAGGAGGAACCCTTTCTATTGCTTTTATACTTAATAGCTTGGAAACTTGAGTGAGTGCCTCTGCCCTTTGATGTGGCAGGTTTGGCATGCCTTGTTTTATTGGTAATGTGTGGAAGTGGAATCTGTAACCTTTGTCTATCAAATCCAGAATCCAATTGTCCTTGGTTAAGATATGCCAGTTTTGTGAGAATAAGGCTAATTTTCCACCCAAAGGTGCTTCTCTTTGAACCTTTGTAGGGTACAAAAGTCAAGTCATTGTGATTGTCCTTGTGGTGCAGCTGAGCTGTCTGCGCCACTTCTTTGATTTGGAGGTTGCCATTGGCGGCCCCTGTAAGGTCCTCGGTATTGCCCTCTACCTCGGCACGCCTGCTTTTTCCCTTTGAAACTTGTCAGAGCCGGGAAGGACCAATTCTTGGAGGGCCAGTTTCTGCTGAATCTGGGTGGCTGAACCTGAAGGAAATCCTTGACTGTCTGTACTGACTTTGCTTTTTCCTCTATGGATTTCAATACATCTTGTGCAGTAGCACCAAAAAGCTTTTGTTTTTCCAAAGGTGCATCCAGTAACTTTACTTTAACATGGTCAGGCAAAGACTGATCCTTCAACCAAGCATGTCTACGTATCACAGCCCCAGTCATAGCTGCCCTACATGAAGCTTCCAGTGCATCATAACCACACTGCAGAAAATGGTTATTAACCTGCTGAGTGTTATGAATATGATCCTGCAGTGCCTTTTTATCAATAGGCTCAGGAGAGGCTAACTTTTTCTGTAAATCATCCAGGAGAAAATCTTGGTACTGAAACATGTGAAAAAGGCAGTTAAGAGACCTCATGGCTAGGGTAGTAGAGGTATATACTTTTTTACCCCATCTCTCCAGGGACCTTGCTTCTCTGTCAGCTGGCAGTGGGTTTTTGGCAGAGGAGGAAGCCACTCCCTTGGGGCCCTGTGAAATAGTTTCTAGATCCACAGAGTGAGCCTTAAAAAGGTGCTTGTGAGTGTCAGGGACCCTATAATATCTGTCCGGCTTGACAGGAGCAGGAGGAAGAGAATCAGGGTTGGCACTGGAGTCAGAGAAAACATCATCCAAAACATCCATAACTGGAGGGATAGCCAAAGGTCTGTGCTGGGGAAGCTTGAGGAAAGTACAAAGCCTTTTCCTGGAGTCAGAGAATTCCTGACCCTGCCATTGAAAATGTTCCCTCATGGAATGCAGGACTTCACCAAATGAGAAATCCTCTGGAGGGGAGGCAGAGGGGATTGATTCCTCAGCATCAGAGTCCTCGTAGGCCTGGAAGGGTTCTTCTTGGGTATCAGAATGCTCAGAATCCCCAGAGGCTTCATCCGAGGAGAGGTCGTCCGCCTGCTCAGTTCTAGGCCTTTTTTCTGCAGGTGGCTGAGAACCCCTGTCCGGATGAGGCTGAGACCCCCTAATAAGGGAAATAAGATCGGCAGCCAGAGACATGATCTGCTTATCAGATGAAGGGGCCTGGGCAGGTTTGGGATGGGCCTTGGCCTGACTGGCGGCCTTAGCATGTGCAAAGGCCTTGATGGACATGGAGACAGGAGGCCTAGCAGCCCTACGTGCAGGCGTTACCTTGTCCACAGGAATGGTGTTGGGTAGATCCAGAACTTCGGTTTCCGGAGGAAAATCAACAACCGGCACCGGAGAGATCTCCAAGACCGAAGGTCGTGTTAACGCTGTGTCGTCGGCCTGGAGCGGTTGATTTACCACTTCCGAGGGGACCGGAGCGCTAGCAGAGGATTTAGGAGTAGCATCGGTAGAGGACGCGGGCCGAGGATGTCGGTCCCAGTCCTTGCGTTTTTTAGCAGATTGGGTTGTCGGTTGATCCGACGGCATGATATACGCAAAGAATTCACCGAAAAAGTCCTCGGCGAATTCTGCCCGGCGCCTGAGAGTGCGCTTATTAAAGCAAGCACAGGCAGCACAGGCCGAGACGTCGTGGTCTGGGCCCAGGCAAGGAAGGCAGAGAGAATGGAAGTCCTTATGAGGTATTTGTTTACCACAAGACAAACAATTATTAACCTTCTCAATTTGTTCTGACATCGGCTGAGGCAAGAATAAATGTTCCCCAACGGGGTACTTAGCTTTTAGATGACTTCGGTACTGAAAACACAGGAGCTGACCGACCGGCACTTGCGAACTGCTTCTGCTTCGGGCACCGCGCGGCAAGAAAGACTGAAGAACATGGCGTCGACCGATGCCTTTATACTCCAGCTGTTGTGACGTCGGACAGGAGGCGACACCAGCCGACGCCGGACCCAGACTTTGGAATTCGGCCGACCGAGGGCTGCCTGGGGCAGGACAACCCATATGTTATGACTGCAGTTGCATTCTTGAATTACATCGCCAAGCACTGGGGTGGGACCCCCCTGCTGTAGGATCCATAGACTTAGAATTCAAGGTGGAGGGAGCAGCTTCGGAAGAACTCGAGATCAAGTATGACCCAGACAGATCCAAAGAGTGCTTTGGATCCACCGGAGCTGAAGTAGGTCTAGGATCTGAAGTGGTCAGATCAGAGGGCCTCGTAACCTTGGCAGGTGGCTCAGAAGATGCCCTCGAAGATTTATGAGGACACTTCTTGGAGTAGGAGGCACAGAAAAGCTCTTGGAGGGGGTTTGAGCCCCTGGAGAGGAAGCAGGCAAAAGGCCCTTTAGAATTAGCTTGTTTCTGCGGTCGGCTACAGCTCTGGAATTGAAACTTTCACAAACAGAGCAGGCTGACTGCAGATGTTATGGTCCCAGATAGTAAACACACAAAGAATGTGCATCAGAATGCGGGAAATTACAGCTGCATTCCAAGCACCTTTTGAAGCTGGAGGGTTTCTAAGCCAAGAACACACACACACACACACACACACACACATATATATATATATATATATATAAAAGGACAACCTATATATATCCATGTACAGCTAAACTAAACCAAACAACTATTACTTTTTTTTGGATACCGGATTAACAAGGAGAAAAAAAGGGAACTAACGGCTACCCAGAAGCACAGGAAGGCAATAACAAACTGCTGTTAAGGCAAGGGAAAAGATAAACACCACACATAAGAAAACGGGAGGGGAGGAAGGTAAAGGCAGAACAATACAATTAAGGAAAACGCACTTATCTGAGGAAAGAAACCAGTAAATCCACTAGAAAAGCTCAAGACTACATGACCACATCTGAGTCTGCTGGCAGCATACAAGATCGGAGAAGTTGGTTGGAGTGTGGGGCATCATGGGAAGTGGGAGGAGCTCGAGACTTGGATCCTAGTCTGAAGGAATGCGGCTGAGTCAGATCCGAGGATCAGATCTGTACCCGTATGTAAGGAGGAATGAGAGAGACAAAGTACAGTTGTGTACACTTACCATAAATGTAGACGTTTGAGTGTATTCACTGTTGCAGTCATCACATTTGGGTTATTCCTGCCGGGGTAGCCCTCAGTCAGCCCGAATACCAGAGGAGGAGTATTTCTGCATCTGTTGCCGTCTCTCCAGGACTGACGTCAGGTCGTCAGTAGTATAAAATAAGGCAGCAGACACCATTACATCAGTTTTTTTGCCCTGTCAGGAGCCCCCAAGAGGGAACTAGGTTATGGTGGAAGAACACCACCAGTAGAAAGTAAATACCAAAAGTTCCCTGTAAGGAGAGAGAGAGACACAAGGGGGATAGAGGGAGGGAAACCAGGACTGCAACAGTGAATACACTCAAAACATCCACATTTATGGTAAGTGTACACAACTGTACTATGTTCTTCGTGTTTCACTGTTGCAGTCATCACATTTGGGTGGATTCCCAAAGCTGAAGAAAAGGGTGGAGGCAGTCAAGAAGACTGGGGGTTGGCTAGGATGCCCTGCAAGACTGCGGTGGCAAAGCCTGCCCTGGATTTGGAGAAGATAGGCAGGTGGTAATGCTTGGTGAAGGTATGAACTGATGTCCATTTTGCAGCCTCTAGGATGTCCCTGGTGGGGACCCCTCTGAGGAAAGCTGCAGAGGTGGAGGTTGCTCTGGTAGAATGTGCCCTGATCCCCTTGGGGGGAGGTTTCCGTGCTGCTTATAGCAGAAATGGATGCAGTGTGCTATCCATTTAGAAATTGTTTGTTTGGATGTGGCTTTGCCCTCTGCTCCCGCAGCAAAGCTGACAAACAATTGATCAATCTTTCTAAATGATTTAGTCCTGTCTAGATAGTGCAGAGATAGCTCAGATTCTATCTGTGCACATCTAGAGAGTGCAGTATCCTTTCCTCCTTGTTTTGTGGGTTAGGGGAAAAGGTGGGCAAATTAATGGATTGGTTGAGAGCCACAATGGACACCACTTTTGACATGAAGGATGGGTTAGAACTGAGGGAGGCCCTGTCAGCATGGAAAATAATGAAGGGCTCTACAGCCATTAGAGCTTGTAGCTCAGATACTCTTCTTGCTGAAGTGATGGCCAGAAGCAGGCTGTCGTCAAAAAGAGAAATGTTAACTCTGGTGAAGCTACTGGTTCAAAGGGGGGCATGGTGAGCTTTTCCAACACAAAGTTTAGGTCCCAAGCTGGGATAGGTGCTCTTCTGGGTGGCCTCAAGTTGTTAGCCCCTCTTAGGAACTGTTTGATGAGGTGTGAGAAAAGAGGTGGCTCTGTGAAATGAGCAGAGATAGCACAGGCATGAATTTTAATAGAAGAAATGGATAGACCCCTGTGTAGTAGGTCAGCAAGGTAATCCAGGATGAGAGGTACGGAGGGCTGTGCCGTCCTGGCTCCCTTAGCCTGGATCCAGGTGCAAAACCTTTTCCATTTGTCAGCATAAGACTTTCTACTGCTAGGGCATCTGGCCTCACGTATAACATCTAGAACTTGTTTGCTGAGATTGACAGCTTGTGCAGTGGTCAGGGAATAAGCCAGGCTGCCAGATTGAGGGTCTGCAATTGGGGATGCATGAATTCTCCTTCCTTCTGGGTCAGGAGTGTTGGGATTTGAGGGAGATGCCATGGTGGCAGAGGTAACAGGCTGCGCAGCAATGCTACCAGTGCTGGTGTGGCCAGTCTGGGGCAATCAGGATTGTCCACGGTTTTTCCTCCCTTATTTTGAGCAGTACCCTTGTAATGAGCGGTAGTGGGGGAAATGCATAGACCAAGAGATTGACCACTGGAAGGATACAGCATCCACTTTCCAGGCCTTGCACTGAGGCTCCCTGGTGCATTACTTGTTGAGCTGATAGTTGGAGTGGGAAGCAAAGAGGTCAGCCTTCGGGGTGCCCCGTTACTGAGTTACCAGGGTGAATGTTCCTTGGTCTAGCTGCCACTCGTGTAGGTCCAGAAGATTTCTGCTTAAGAAAGACTGACCACTGGAAGGATAAAGCATCCACTTTCTAGGCCTTGCAGTGAGGCTCCCTGGTGCAGAACTTGTTGAGCTGATGGTTGGAGTGGGAAGCAAAGAGGTCAACCTTCATGGTGCCCCATTTCTGAGTTACCAGGGTGAATGTTCCTTGGTCTATCTGCCACTCGTGTGGGTCCAGAAGATTTCTGCTTAAGTTGTGTGCCATAGCGTTTAGTGAGCCTGGCAAGAATTGTACTAAAGGTGTAGTTGCATGGCTGAGGCCGTGTATCAAAGGGTCATGACGAGCCTGCACAGAGGGTACGAGTGAGTCCCTCCCTGCTTGTTGATATACCACATCACAGTGGTGTTCTCTGTTTTGATCAGTAGAGCCCCCAAAGAGAGTAGGGGTCTGAAAGCTGTCAGTGCGTGTTGGACAGCTAACATCTCTTTTTGGGTGATGTGCAGATGTATTTGGTGTGGGCTCCATTGGCCCTGTATGCACCTGTCGTCCAGGTGTGCACCCCAGGCATAGTCTGAGTCTGTGATGAGGTTCTGGGCGGCGTGGGGTTGTGAGAAGGGTAGTCTCTTGTTGTGGTAGCATGCTGCTGCCCACCAAAAGAAAATCTTTCCTTAAACAAGGTATCATTGGTATAAGAGTTTGCAGGTCTTGAGAGTGTTGACACCAAAGGCTTTTTAGGTACCATTGTAGTTTCCTCATATGCAGTCTGGCATATGGAATGAGTCGAATGCAAGAAGCCATGAACCCCACAGCTTGCAGGATCTTCCTGGAGGATAACTGGGGTCTGGTGGCTAGTTGAGAGAAATAGGCTGTCAGGTAGGTTTGCTTTTCTGGTGTAAAGAATGCCATCTGGGAGGCTGTGCCCAGGCTTGCTCCCAGGAATATAATTTTTTGGGTGAGTACTAGTTTGAATTTCTTTTCGTTGATAGCATACCCCAGGGAGGTCAGCAGGTCCTTTACAAAGGCCAAATGCTTGAGCAGCTTTTCCTGACTGCCTGCCTGAATTAGGCAGTCATCTAAGTATGGGTAAAGTTCTTTACCTGCAAAATGCAATGGCGGAAGCCATACATTTTGTGAAAACTCTGGCAGCAGTGGATAACCCAAAGGGAAGCACAGAGAACTGAAAGTGCACTGATCCTGCCCTGAAGCATAGATATTTCCTGCATGATTCCCTGATTGGGATGTGTAGGTAGGCCTCTTTTTAGGTCTAGGATGGCTAACCAATCATCCTTGGAGAGCATAGGTAGTAGTTGCTGGAGTGTGAGCATTTAGCTATCACCAGAAAGGTATTTAGAATGGATAGATCGAGGATGGGGTGCCAGGTGCCCTCTTTTCTGGGTACCAGGAAGAGTCTAGAGTAGAAACTTTGGCCTATCTGTTCTGCAGGAACGTGCTTTATTGCCTTCATAGAGAGCAGGGAAAGGACTTGCTTTTTGGCCTCTGTCCACTGGTTTGGGGAAAGTTCTGGGAACCCTTTTGGGGTTGGTAGTGTGTGGAAATAACATTTTTATCCCTGGGACACTATTTTGAGGACCCAGCGGTCATTGGTAATGGTGGCCCAGGTGCTTGCATGGAAGAAGAGTTTTCCTCTTAGGGGCAAGTGTAGGTGGGCAGAGAGAGAGGGTGGAAGTGGAAAGCCATTGCTAGTTCTTACCATGAGGGGGTGGCTTAGCACTCCCTGATTTTGAAGAGGAGGAACTCCATTGCTTAGATCTCTGCATTCCCTGAGGCTGCTGTCTGGGGAGCCCTGCTTTCCCAGGGTCTGGGCTGAGCTGACCTAGAGGGGGCAGGAAAGGACCAGTGCTTGGAGGGGTAATGCCTACTGAATCTGCATGGCTGGACCTGCAGGAAGTCATTAACCGTCTGCATAGATTTAGCTTTTTCTTCCATCTTTTTTAAAACCTCCTCAGCCTTGGTGCCAAATAAGCTGTCTTTGTGCAAGGGTGCGTCCAATAATTTGAATTTGACATGGTCTGGCAACGGCTGTTCCTTAAGCCAAGCATGCCTTCTAAGGACAGAACTAGTGACTGCTGCCCTGCAAGATGCTTCTAGGGCATCAAAACCACACTGTAAGGCGTGCTTAGTTACTTGACTTGCAGAATGCATTAACTCTTGTAATGCTTTATTTTCTGCACAAGCAGGAAAAGATGATATTTTTTGTTTGAGGAGTTCCATGGTATGCTGCTGAAATTTTAGCATATGGAAGTGACAATTTAGTGCTCTAATAGCAAAAGTAGCAGAGGTGTGTACTTTTTTACCCCATCTATCTAATGCTCAGGAATCCCTATCTGAAGGGGTGGGATTCTTAGCAGAAGTTGCTTTAATTCCTCTAGGCCCTTGAGAAATGACCTCAGGGTCAGCAGAAGGATTTTTGAAAAGCAATTTGTGAGAGTCAGTGACTCTACAGTACCTGCCAGGTTTCCTGGGAGCAGGAGGGAGGGTGTCAGGAGTCAACCTAGATTCCATAAAAACATCATCCACAGCATCCAGGACAGGAGGAATGGCCAGAGGTCGGTGCTGTGGAAGATCTAAGAATTCCCCCGAGTCTCTTTTTAGACCTAAGATAGTCCTAACATTTCCATGGGAAATGCTCCCTTAAAGTATGTAGGGTTTCCCCAAAGGAAAAGTCTTTGGGTGGAGAGGATAAAGGAATGGATTCCTCTGCATCAGAATCCTCATAAGCAGAGAGGGGTTGCATGTCTTCATATTCAGATGCATCAGAGTCATCAGACTCCTGTTCAGATAAAACTACTGGGAACAAATCTCTTTCTTTTAGAAGGGGTAGCTTGGCTTCCCCTGATCAGCATTATAAGGTTTTCCGCCATTTAAAGCATTTGAGACTGAGGCAAGGAAGCAGGTGCCTGAGATTGGGTTGTTGGTTTCTTGGGTGTGGTTCGTACCTTGGGCCTTAGAAACTCGCTAGTTTTCAGAACGGTAGACGCGAAAGAAGTCAGTCTGTGTCGAGAATCGGTAGTGTGAAGTACTTCCTCGGAAGCCGGTGCTTGCTAAGCGGCTCCGGACCCATCCAAGGTAGAGCCATCTGCAGGATCCTTAGTCGATGAAGAGTCTTGCAGCATACCGGACTCCGAAAGAGTCTTGGTAGCGGCCTGCAAATCCACAGAAGCGGGCATCAGGGGCTGCAAAAGCACCTCACGGAGGACCGGAGAACTGACGACTAGCTTAACTGAAGCATCATCGGCAGTTTTGGATCTGTGCGGTCTGTCTCTGTGTTTATTATTACATTTTTCGGAAGATCTGCTGTCAGATGGCTTACCAAAGCCATACCGGAATTTGATCGATAACGGAGAACAAATATCTAGCTACAACAAGGGCTCGACAATGTATAGTTCTGACAGCGGGGGACGTCATGGTCTGGGCCTAACAAGTGACGCAGTAAGATTGAAAATCTTGGTATGGTACTTGCTTTCCACAGGTGAGACCATTGTTAACTTTTTCTGACTTTGGTTAGAGTAAGAAAAAAGGATCCCCAACGGGGTACTTAGCTTTAGAAGAATTCAACTTCAATTCGCAAAATGAAAACCCAGGTAGCATCTGACCGGCACTCGTGCGAACTGCTTCTGCTTCAGGCTCCTTGGCAAGAAAGACTGATGTAATGGTGTCGGTTGCCTTATTTCATACCATTAATGACCTAATGTCAGTCCTGGAGCGACGGCAACCGACGCAGAAATACTAAGCCTCTGGTATTTGGGCCAACTGAGGGGCTACCCTGGCAGGATAACCCAAATGTGATGATTGCAACAGTGAAACACAAAGAACATCATCAGATTTACCAAAATGTGTTGGGTCTAAAATTTGAAGGTCGCCTATGTCCTTGTTAAGTCTGTGCCTTTTTTAATTTCTCCAAGTCTTTTGGGTTTCTAATACCATGATGGGAATGGACCCCATTCCTAAGTCAAGGTATTGTTTCAATCTTTGATATTAGCCAGAAGTGTTCTTCGCAGCACTCGCAATGTGCCCAGTAATAACTCCTGCAATTTGTATGGAGTTAATTGTATTAGGAACGTATCAGAGTACGATTATAAATTATTTTTTTATAAGATCCGTTGCTCCTACTACTACTGGAACTGTCTGATTCTCTTCCACATTGCCCTCGTTTCTGCTTGCAAGTCTGGTACTTTATAACTTTGTCTCTCTCTGTATGCAATACACTGTAGGCGTAACTATTTCAATAATCAATGCTATTTTTGCCTTCTATTCATGGACTACTATATCTGGTTTCCTTGCATCTATTTTTTGAACTATTGGTAATGGATGATCCTATATGATATAAACTTCATTTTCTATGATGCTTTGTGGCTCATGTTTCCAGTGTTCTTCAGCTACTTCAATATTATGTTTGCACAATCTCCAATACAACAATCTTGCTGCATTATTAAGCCTTTCAGTATACAGTCCTTCTACCATTAGTATATCACATCCAGCAAAAAGATGTGCAACCGTTTCCAATTCTGTTTTACAAAACCTATATTTGTCCATTTCTCCCACACATTTAATGGACTTTCTAAACCAATATGTACGTAGTCCACTATCTTGTGCCACCAATATTAACCTTCCATCTTTTGGTTTAAATTCACCTCTCCTTAACCATTCCTGCATTCGATCCTGATCAACTTGGTTATTCCAAGAGTTTCCTATGCTTGCAACTATATTTATGCATTTTCTACATTTCTTGCCTTCTCATCTGATCCTTCACTTTATATTCATTCTTTTTTTTTTTTTTTTTGGCACATTCAGTTGCTACCTAATTTTTATCTACTTCTGGTTTGATTTCCATTCCTGCTCGACATCTATATGCTTCTACTAAACTAAGCAGGGAAGTCATCTTAGACTTGTTCTCCTCATGTTTCAAAACTTTCACTACATTTTGGTCTTGTGAGGTCAGCAGATATGTATGCAGTCCCACTATCGCAGATATATGCATGTAATCAGTTTCGAGGAGGCCCATACCTTCTTCAGAATGGGGAATATACAGTCTTGGTATGCAATTATTTTTATAAATCATTTGATGAGCATGAACCATCCTTATTGTTTTCCTGTTCAAACTATGCAACACCTTTTGGAGCCAGTCAACCACTCCAAAACTGTAAGTTAGGAGAGGAAGAGCAAATTGGTTTATAGCTTGCACTTTGTTCCTAGATGTCAATGCTGTTTTTAATATTAATATAAGCCTTCGCAAATATTCCTTACTAAGTTTTATTTGTATTTGTTTATGTTTTATTGTTGATCCTTCATCCATTCCCAAATATTTATACACTCCCTCTTGCTCAAGTTCTTTTATATCACAGTCTTGTCCCAAACTGATGCTTTCTTGGTGCTGCAGTTTTCCTGCTTTAAAGGTTGCTTTTGCACATTTATCAAGACCAAATGACATTCTTATATCATCTGAAAAAGTTTTGAAAATTGCAGTTGTGCTTTCAGTTCCTCATCTGGTGAGCTATAGAGTTTTAAATCATCTACAGAAAGAAGATGAGAGGTCAAATTATAGCTATGACCTAATCTAAGTAAACAACTTAATGGGTTAAGGGCAAGACAAAAGAGAAGCAGTGAAAGAGAATCATCCTGGAATATCTCCCTTTGAATTTTTATCCCTGGAATAGTAATTTGTCCTTTAACAGCAGAGTGGTTTGCCACTGTTTCATGGTCGCTGTAATGTAAACTGATAAGTGTACGGTGTTGCCTTATACATTTTAAGCACTCTTTTATCCATGAATGTGGGATACTGTCACATGCTTTTTTTACAGTGTATCCATGCCATACTTTTCCCCTTTTTACAGTTCTCCATTGTCACTTGTCTGGTCAGGATAAAACAGACGAACAGTTGTGGGTTCTGTTCAAGCCGCTTTATTATATACAAACACATCAGGATTGAGGCTTCGGTTCTGTTCAAGTGGCTTTATTATATACAAACACATCAGGATTGAGGCTTAGTAACTTAAACTTATAAACAGACCGACTACCAAACTTGTACATGTTCACATACATTCTGGCTACTCTCTCAAAATGGCACTGCTGCCTGCACGTGCTTGCTATTTATATGCATGTAACACACTTGTAAATGCTTCTTAAAGATACAGCACACACACTGTTCTACATCCTCCCTCTTTGAGAAATAGTGTTTACAATAATGACAATACTGACATGCAATTGTACAAAATAATTCTTTGACATGCAATTATACAAAATTATATACACAAAGAAATACGATCAAATCATGTGACATAGAAATTGAAACTAGGTCTAGCAATGGTGACTGTCTTTACTGAATGTTCAACTTTGGGACATCTGGGACATCATCGGGAACGAAGTAGGTGTCGAGACACGTTCTTCAGTAGACACAATGTCTGGATTGCTCTGAACTCTAGAGTTTGTATCACAGGTACAATGCTGTGATACTGGTTCTGCAATAGGAAGGAGATGTCTGCGGTTCCTCCTGTAATCTATACCTCCAGACTCTACGAAGTAGGATCTGAGCTCAGCACATATACCTGTCACTTAACCAATCCAGTCGGAGCCTTTTGCCATTTGTACCCTCACTGTCTCTCCTTTTTTCAGTGGGCAAAGAGATCTGCTCATTTTATCATAACTGGACTTCTGGAAAGAACGCTTTCTGCATAGTTGGGCTTTGATAGCTCTGTTGTTTTTAGCTTTAGGCACCAACAAGCTGGATGAAACACAAAAACATGCGCCTAGACAGTCTCTGAGCAAGCGAGCCAAGTATGTTGCCACAGGGTATATTTCTGAGATTGGGTAAATTCAAGAAGACATCGGTATTGTCACCCTTTGACCTCTCTAACATTTGCTTTGCACTCTATACTGCACACTCAGCCAGGTCATTTCACTGTGGGTATTCTAGACTACTAGTAGTTTGAACAAACTCCCATCCTTTGCAAATTTCTGAAACAATTGACTGGTAAACTGGGTACCATTGTCAGAGATAAGTTTATGTGGACTACCATGGGCTGAGAAATGACGTTTCAACTTCGTAATAAACAGTAATGGACATTAGGTTAGGTAGCAAATCGATCTCAAACCAGTTCGAATAAGAGTCTACCAACATTAAGTAATGCTGATTGCTCCACTCGAATATGTCATTGGCTACTGTTGACCAAGGTAGTTCAGGAATTTGGCTTGGGTTGAAGTAGCACTTTCTCCAAATGTAGTTTAGTACTACTGCATACTGAACAAGATGAAAGTACTTTATCAATGTCTTTTGCCAGAGAAGGTCAAAATAATAGTCCTCTTGCCCTCCATTTAGTAGGATCGAAACCTGGGTAGCCTCGCTGTAAAATCTGGATATATTCATGTTGTAAGGAAGTAGGAATAACCACTTTTGGACATTTGAAAATGATACCATCTTCCATCAACATTCTCATCTCTGTAAGGAAAATAAGGCTGCACTTCAGGCGATACACAAGATTGCTTTGACGGCCATCCAACATCAATGAAGTGGTTGAGCTTTTGCAATACTGGATCAGACTTTGACTTTGTATGATCTCTCAGCTCATCAAGTCTTATAGTAGACAAATTACACACTTCCATGAAATTGAAGTCAAAATTCTCTGGATCAAGATGTTCGTTGTATTTCTGGGTGATCTGGATAAAGTATCAGCCAGATGAAAAAGATTGCCTTTTGAGTAGACTATTTTGAAGTTGCACTTTTTTAATCTGAGCATCATTCTTTGTAATCTTGCTGAAGCAGTATGCGTAGGTTTCTTTAAAATAGTGACTAGAGGTTGATGAATAGCTAGACCATAAATATAATCATGGAACTTTGAACATGCAAACACAATTGCCAAAAGTTCTATCTCAATTTGAGCACACTGCATCTCAGTTTGGGTAACAGTTCGAGATGCAGGGGCTACAGGTCTGCCTTCTTGAAGAATAACTGCACCAACACAACACTTTGAAGCATCACAGGAAAGAATTACTGGTTGTTGACATCATAGCATCTTAATGTAGGCGGGGTGGCAATTTTCTGTTAGAGGTCATCAAAAGCTCTCTAGTGTTGTTCTAACCACGACCATGCAACACTTTTGCATGTCAGCTCTCTTAAAGGCACTGTCAATTCACTCAAGTCTGTTATAAACTTGCCCAAATAATTAACCATACCAAGGAAACATTGTAGGGCTTGGACATTGTCTGGTGCTGGCATCTCAAGAATGGCTGATTGCTTACCTGGATCAGGTCGTAAGCCAGTGCTAGTGAATAAATTACCTACATATGTAACTTCTGGTAATCTGAATTTGCACTTCAGAGGATTAAGCTTCAAGTTCACTTCACATGTTCTGTCTAGAACTTTCTTGAGGTTGCTGTCATGCTTTGCTTCACCACTGCCTCCAAACAAATCAGCTACTATTATGGCACATGGATAACCTGAAAAAATTTGCTCAATTGCACGCTGAAAGACTTCACTTGCAGAATTTATTCCAAAAGGCATTCTGAGAAATCCATATTTACCAAATGGAGTACTGAATGTAGTCAGTAGTGAAGATTTGCGATCAAACATCACTTACCAAAATGAACTCTGCATCCAGGACAGAAAAACAGTGGCATTTGGCATCAGGGCTGCAACTTCCTCGACTGTACACATAGGATGATGAGGTCTCTTTAATGCTTTGTTCAAGTTTCTTGGGTCAATGCATATTCTGATTCATCTGAACTCTTTGTATGAGCAGCTACCATGGAAGATACCCATTCAGTTGGTTCTGTAACTGGACAAATTACACCTAGCTGCACCATTTTATCCAGCTGTCCCTCGACTATGTTCTACATAGCTATCGAAACTCTCCTTGCTGGTATGACCACTCGACTGACCTCCAAGTCTACTTTCATGGAATACACAATTGGAAGTTTGTCATTGAAAACATCAGCATACTCTGAGAAAATAGCTTCAGTGAAACTAGAACTAGGATATGTGCTAACATGATGAACTTCTTTGGCAAAAGAAAACAGTTAAACTGTCCCTGAGATCCAACAACGACTGCACAGGTCTTCGGACTACATAGAATTGCAAGCTGTAACTGATCCCAGCCGAACAGCATGAAAGCTCTATTGAGCCTTCTGTTTGAATTTCTTCACCTTCATAAGCAACACGTTTTGCACAATTAGCCAAATTAAGTTTCTCACCAGCTGTCACCTTAGCAAATGTTTCTGACATAAAATTACAATTTGAACCAGTGTCTACTTTGGGCTCTGTGGGTTTACCATTGCATACATACATACCATTATTTCAAGCACGGGCATTAATGCCCTTCTAGCTTGCAAATATACCAAAACACTTGTTCCCATAATAAGTGTCCAGTCTGTTCTTAAAAATATCTAAACTAGTACTTGCTTTAATATAATTTGGTAGTCTGTTCCATGCATCACAGCTACTCTGTCAGAGAACCAATTAGTACACTTTTCATTCCTACAGAATCTTCTGCATAGGTTATCTGATGATTCTCTAATACTTTTTGATACCCCAAACATTCCCAGAGATAGTTGTCCCTAAATGCCCTATACACTTAAATAAGATCTCCTCTTAGATATCTGTAAGAGACACTGTACGAGTTCAGATATTTTAGTCTTTCATAATAACTTAGATTTTCACATCCATAGATGTCCTTGTTATATTTCCGCTGTACTCTTTGCTGTTTACTCATGCTTGTTTTCCTACAGGCTTTCCATATTGTTATTCCATATTCAAGTTTGGGTCTAATGTAACTAACAAACAATGACTTCATTATGTTTGATTTCCTAGACTTTTTATAGAAGTATAGGCTGTATAAAAAGATTTATAAAGAAGTTATGTACTCATCATAATATTCCATATGAGTAGTTCTACTTCATTTGTCTTCAACCTGTGGGTACCGGATCTGTATCGGATCCGAGCCGGCAATTTCACTAGCATCTGCTCTGAGCTCTAAGCTCCTCCCCTTACCCATAATACCCCACCACTACCTTTCATCCCCCAGATCGAGTTTGCTGCAACTTACACAGAGAGCCAGACCTAAAAAAAAACACCTTACACACCTAAAACCATCTAAAAAGCTGTCGATATGGTAAGGCCAGAGGGAAGGAGGGAGGGACGGTTGAAGACAAATGAAGTAGAACTAATCAGATGGAACATTATGGTGAGTACATAACTTCTTTATCTGAAGTAGTTTACTTCATTTGATCTTCAACCTGTGGGACAGAGTCCCCAGCTACTAAAATACCTGGGTGACCCTCAAGGAAGGACATTCCGAAGCACAGAGGAATCAAAGGATGCTCTCCTTCTAGACATCAAATCCAATTTGTAGTGAGAAATAAAAGTACGAGATGAGGACCAAGTAGCCGCAGAACTTTTAGTTATGTACTTACCATAACTTCGGATGTATGGGATCCATCTCGCCTACATTCATAACTGATGGGTTCGGAGCTGATCCATCGGCTCCGACTCGGCCACTATATAGTAGAACGAAGTCTCTAATTGGCTGGGCTACCCCTTATCCCAGAATGCACCACGCCTGCTTCCCCAGATCTTGTTTGTTCGCTTTCATACCTACATCCAGACACAGAGACATACCAGCAACTGTAACAAACTAAAGTCCTTCAAGAGAAAAACTCAGTAAGTAGCAACATTCCCTCTAAATCCAATGAGAAGGGGGAAGGAGGGCGGGTACGTATGAATGTAGGCGAGATGGATCCCATACATCCGAAGTTATGGTAAGTACATAACTAAAAGATGTAATGGGATCCTATCTCGCCTACATTCATAACTGATGGGACAGCGTCCCTAGCACCTAAATCCCGGCTGGCTCATTGGAAAACACTCCTGAGAACTGTGGAACCAAAGGAAGCTCTACCCAGAGAAGCCACATCTATCTTGTAATGAGAAATGAAGGTGTGCGGAGAAGTCCAGGTAGCGGCCGCACAGATATCATCTATCGATAATTTGGAGTGGAATGCTACAGAAGTAGCCATTGCCCTAGTAGAATGAGCCCTGACTGGGAAGGGTAGCTCTTTGCCGGACCGTGAATAAATGAAGGAGATGCAATCTTTAATCCATTTGGCTATGGTGGTTTTAGCCACCGGTTGACCCAACCTATTTTCCGCAAAGGACACAAACAGCTGATCTGACTTTCGTGTCTGATTGGTCCTACTTAAATAAAAACGCAGTTGTCTGTGAACATCCAACTGATGGAAAATATATTCTGCTATTGGAGAATTTGGGAAAAACACAGGGAGCTCCAAGGATTGTTGAATGCATAAGGGGGATGCTACCTTGGGCAAGAAAGAGGGATTTAACTTGAGGGACACTCTGTCTTTGTGAAAAGTCAAATAAGGAGGATTAGAAAAGAGAGCCTGAAGCTCTGAGACCCGCTTGGCAGAGGTTATTGCCACCAAAAAGGCGGTTTTCCAAGATAGAAATTTTATATCACAAGTAGCTGCTGGTTCAAAGGGGCGGGCAGTTAAAGAAGCTAGAACCATATTCAGGTCCCAAGGGGGCACAGGATGGGCTATTGGGGGCCGAAGGGGCCACGCTCCTTTAAGGAAAGATTTGCAAAGCCTGTTTGCCATTAAGGAAGGCTCAAAGGAGACATGAAAATTAGAGATAGCCGCCAGTTGGACTTTAATTGTGGAAACTGAAGAGCCCAAATAAAACAAAGAAGCCAGGAATTCTAAAACCTGAGGTACTGGGGCGGTAAGGGGATCTATACCTCGTTGCTGGACCCAAAGAGCAAACCTCTTCCACTTGCTGGAATACAGTTTAATAGTGGAAGGTTTGTGAGAAGAGGACAAAATGTGGATGACGTCTGGAGAAAGCGAGTTATCTCTGACTAAGGTTGGAAGTGGAGTAACCAAGCGGCCAACCTCAAGGACCTGAGGGATGGGTGAGACTGTCCCAACTGAAGAGTTAACAGGTCGGGCACCAGGTCCAGAAACCATGGGCCCTCCACCGCATACCTCAGAAGGAAGGAAGGGGAACCAAACCTGACGAGGCCAGTGTGGAGCGATCAAAATCATGTTGCTTCCTAGATAAATCGCCTTCTGTATCACCTTCGTGAGAAGGGAAACCGGAGGGAAGGCGTAAAGTAGACCGGGGGGGCCAACTGTGAGCTAGAGCGTCCCTGGGAATCTGCCCCTGAGAGGGACTCAGAATGAAGAACTCCCTGCATTTCGCATTGTGAGGGCTGGCGAACAAGTCGCAACAAGGGAGGCCCCACTTAGCGAAGATGTTTGTAGCCACCCTGTCGTTGAGGGACCACTCGTGGGGCAACAGGAGAGTCCTGCTCAGCCTGTCTGCAATCACATTGGATTTCCCCGGAATGTGCGTTGCCACTAGAAAACGCTGGGTAGAAATCGCCCAATGCCACACTCTCATGGCCTCTCGGCAAAGAGGGTAGGACCTGGTTCCGCCTTGCTTGTTTATGTACCAGACTACCGACATGTTGTCGGATAGAATCGCAATAGTACCCCGGGGAAGAGCATGATGAAGTGCTTGCAACACCAGTAGCACCGCTCTCATTTCCAGGATATTGATATGTAAGTGCGTTTCGTGAGCCTGCCACGTGCCTTGGACAGACCTGTCCAGATAATGACCCCCCCACCCTATCTGGGAGGCATCCGTGGTCACCGTGGCGACAGGAGGCTGAAGGGCAAAGGGTCGCCCCTGGTCCAGGTTGGACCGAAGCAGCCACCAACGTAGGTCCCGACGGCAAATTTCCGTAATCTGGACCAAATGGTTCAAGGGGAGTTCCTGAAAGGACCATTGAACCGACAGTAGCCATTGCAGCACCCGCATGTGCAGCCTGGCTAAGGGGACTAGAAGAATAGTCGAGGCCATCGTGTCCAATAACTGCAGAATCAGTCTGGCCTGAACTCGTGATCTGGGTAACAAGGTTTGAACCTGAGACTTCAGGACCTGAATCCTTTCTACCGGCAAGAATGCCCGCATTCTTCTTGTGTCTAACTCTGCGCCTATAAAGGTAATACGCTGAGACGGCTGCAGCACAGATTTTCCCCAACTGAACGTGATTCCTAGTGAATGACCCAAACTGACTGTGGTCATAAGCGCCCGAACTAATAGATGCTTGGAGGTGGCAGTAAGGAGCCAGTCATCTAGATAGGGAAACACTTGGAGTCCTAGACTTCTCAAGTGAGCTGTCACTACTGCCAGACACTTGGTGAACACCCTGGGGGCTGTGGTGAGACCAAAGGGCAGTGCTCGGAACTGGAAATGACTGGTTCCCAGGCGGAAGCGTAAATGACTCCTGGACTCTTGACTTATCAGAATGTGATAGTAAGCGTCCTTGAGATCTATGGAGCACATCCAGACATCCTTCTCCAATAATGGGAGAATGAACTGAAGGGTGACCATTCGGAATTTGGATTCTTTTACAAAGTGATTCAATGATCTGAGGTCCAAAATGGGCCTTAAGTCCCCTGTCTTTTTTGGCACCAAAAATAGTCTTGAGTAAGTTCCTGATCCGATCTGGTCGGCGAGGACAGGCTGGATGACTCCTTTTCTTAGCAGCTTTGAAACCTCGACCGCGCTGCTTGATCCCGCTGACTGGGTGGCACATCCAGGATTTTCCTGATAGGAAGAGGGGGGGATCTTGATGAAAGGGATGAGATAGCCTCCGGTTATGGTTCGAAGCACCCACTTGATCCTTGGTGATAGATTCCCAAGCCTGCGGGTGTTCCGCAAAGCGACCCCCGACTGGCTCCGGAAATGCGCAGTCGGGCCACATCTCAGGGACGGTGAGCGTAGGATGGACCACGAAAGGAATCGCGGTCTCCAGAGTTACGGGGGCCTCTGCCGCCTCTGGGGCGGCATCTTCCTGAATCCCCCCCCCTGCCTCTGGAGGGGGGATCACATGGTGGAGTAGGGAAAGACCTTTGAGATTTCCTGAACCACATTTTCCCTCCTCTCTGGGCCTTGGGGTAAGGTCTAGAGGGAGCGGAAAAACGGGCCCCCACGGCAGTCAAGGTCTTGCCCTCCTGCTCGCACCGAGTCAGTGTGTCCTTCACCTTGGGTCCAAACAGGGAGGACCCATCAAAGGGGGCGTCGGTGAAGGAAGACTTAAAGGCCTCCGCAAAGGGACACAAGCGTAACCAGGCGTGTCTTCCAAGAGCCACGCCTGTTCCCACTGCTCTACTCACCCCTTCGGCCGCATATGAGATGAGCCTCATGGACGAGTTGACTATCGAAGATAGGGTAGTCATCTGGGCGCCAACAGTTTGGGCTAACGCCTCAGGAAGATTACCCATAAGAGACTCACCTAACTAGGTCCCTTTGGAGCCTGGTAAAATGACAAAGATAATTCAGCGACCGCAGGGTAAAGGCCGCTGAAGAAAGGGTACGCTTCCCGTACCTATCCATGCTCCTGGAATCCTTATTAGGAGGGTGAATAGACGTTGAAGCCTCTGCCACGTCCTGCTGAGTGGCAGATGCCACCACCATCGCATCTACTGCAACTCCTTTAGTCAAAAATTCCTTTTGAGGAGGGGCGGAGAGGAACTTGTTAGGCCTGGCGGGCACCGGTTCCACAGTGTCAGGGTGTTCCCACACCCTTCGAGAAACTAAATCTAGTAATTCATCAAGGGTGGAGACACCCAGGAGGCGGAGGGCTGGGCCCCAAAAGCCTTGAGGAAGACTGACTCCTCTGCGGAAGGGGTTTTGGACTGCCAATCGCCTCTCTGTCTCAGGATCTCGAGGATATCTGAGAATGAGACGTCATCCGAGGACGATTTTGGGGATCCCTCCGCATCATCGAGGTCAGTATCTGATGTGATAGACTCATCCTGGGAGTCAATGTGCTTCCTCTTGCACAATTTTTTTCTTGGAGGTTCATCTGAAGCGGATTCAGAAGGACCTCCCGGGAGAAGGGAAACCCCCAAGGGGGATCCTCAGGCCCTGGGGCCCCACTGTTGTGGGAATGAAGCACACCAGAAGCACCAGTTTCCAAGTCTAGGGACGGTGAGGTAGAGACTTGCTGAGCCGGCAAGGACATGGCCAGCGCACTCCTCATGGCCTCAAAAGCAGGACCTCCAGACTCTACGGAGGACACCGGCTGAGAGACCACGACGGTACCGGGAATCCCTGCGGCCGACGCTCCGAGGGGAAGACTAGGCACCGAAGCTACCAGTTCCAAAGTGTTCCCCTCGGCCCCGACCGAGGAAGTCCCGGTACCGAACCCTGACGCCGAGGACAGGGAAGGAATGATGGTCGGAACAGAGAAGCTCCGAGGGAGTCTCGGTTCCAACTGGACAACTCTGCTCTGCTCTACCATCACCGACTCCAACGGCTCCGAGGAGGTTGGAGGAGGAATCGGATGCATCGAAGGGACCGGCTCCGGAGCAGAGTGGGCTGGAGCCGAGACCATTTTTGCAAAAACCGGGGACTGGAAAAGCCTCTGGATAACTCTGTCCAAATCTGAGTCTGACAACCTGGAGGATTTAGAGGAAATAGATGGGGGCCGAGACGACTTCTCTCTCGGCTCCGATAGACCAGGGGAACGGCTCCGAAACGGCTCCAACACCATCGGCACTGGATCCGGAACCGTATGAATAAGCATCGGTGCCGAAGGGGACTTCGGGGCTGGGGGGGGGGGTCTGAGCTGCACACCTCCAACGGCTCCGAGACCAAAGGAGCCGAAGCAGGTGATTCGCCTCTCGATCCCCCAACCTGCGGCTCCGAGGAAAGAGGTATCGAGGCAGACCCTTCCACCCGAGGCTCCGAAGCCATTGGAGCCGAGGAAGAAGAGGTCGACCTATGCTTCTTGGAAGTCGGTTCCGGAGCCGACGACCTTTTCTTTTTAGAAGCTGGAGAGGAAGGAGAAGCCAAAGCTTCCTCAAAGGAGGGCTTAATAAGGCCCTTACGGATCAATTTATTTTTACATTCTTGAAGGACCCCAGAGGAAAAAGCATGACAAACACTACATGTTTCCTGCAAATGTTTCGGTCCTAAACAATATACGCAAACAGCATGGCTATCAGTAAGAGACATTTTGTAGTTGCACTTGGTGCACTTTTTAAAACCAGACTTCTGCTCTTTTGACATCCTATCGCACAACTATTTTCCACCACGAAAAGTAACCTTAAAGTAGGGCACGAGCCATTGACTCAAAAACGGGACTGGCCCGAGATACAGAACACAAAACGGGCAGAAGCCCTCTAACTTAAATGGGCTTAGCCCGATAAAACAGGACGTACAGTAGGGCGAAAAGCAAACCTTAAAGTAGACAAAATGAACACATTGACTCACAAATAAGGGCAAGGGCCCTCGAACTTAAACGGGCCTTGCCCGGTAAGTAGAAAAAATACCAATCACACCGAAACAGGTTCACACACACACGTAAAGTTGTTAAAACAACTGTTTGTTAAATTTGTGAAGAAAACCCTAGGTCAAAAGACCAAAAAGTAAACAAAAAAAACACTTAGCTCCAGCCAAGTCGAGACCACGTCTAGCTTGAAAAGCGGCAAACAAGATCTGGGGAAGCAGGCGTGGTGCATTCTGGGATAAGGGGTAGCCCAGCCAATTAGAGACTTCGTTCTACTATATAGTGGCCGAGTCGGAGCCGATGGATCGGCTCCGAACCCATCAGTTATGAATGTAGGCGAGATAGGATCCCATTACATCGAATATCATCCAGTGAGACTCCCGACCAAAAGTCCGCAGAAGTAGCCATGAACCTACTTGAATGAGCTTTCACCTGACCCAGAGAAGACAAACCTTTATCCTTACAGATCTGAAGGATACATAAGGAGATCCACCTAGCGATGGTGACTTTGGAGATAGGTTGATCAGATTTGCAAAAGGTTCTAGTCCTGTGTAAATAGAATCATAATTGTCTAAGAACATCCAACAAGTGAAGTCTGTATTCCATTTTATTAGCAAAATTTGGAAAGAAAACATGTAAATTGATGGTTTGATTGATGTTAACCTGCGATGCTACTTTTGGAAGAAAGGAAGGATTGGTACAAATGGAAACCCTGTGTTTATGGAAAATCATGTATGGAACTAACAGAAAACGCTTGTAGTTCTGAAACTCTCTTAGCAGAGGTGATAGCCACTAGAAACGCTGTTTTCCAAGACAAAAACTAACATCTGTGGTTGCTGCAGGTTCAAATGCGGAGCGACCAAAGCTTGAAGAACCACAGTAAGGCCCCATGGGGAAATAGGATCTTTGACCGGAGGACGTAATAGAAAGGTACCTTTAATAAAAGCTTTACACAGTCTGGAAGAGACAAGAGAAGCAGAATTCTCGCCCACATGAAAATGAGAGATGGCAGCTAGTTGAACCTTGACTGTAGAAGAGCTAGCTCCTTGTTGAAAAATATTTGCTAGAAAATCAAGAATAGCTGAAAACAGGAGCCGTGAAGGGGTCTAAACTCTTTGAGAAACCCAAAAGGAAAAACGTTTCAATTTGTTACGATAAACCTTCCTGGTGGAGGATTTATGAGCCGCCACCGGAATAGACCTGACTGAAGAAGACAATGCAGGAGTCCTAGCAATTAGAGGAACTGAAGCAGCCAAGCCGTGAGCTTAAAACTGTCCAGACTTGGATGAGGAACCCTCGAGGAGTGTGAAATGAGATCCTGAATGGGATCCAAGGTGGAGCCAGAAGATGAGACCAAAGGAAAGGAAACCATACCTGACGAGGTCAAAACAGGGCATTGAGGATCACTTTGCTCCCCAGTCCGCAAGCTTTCTGTAAAAACCTTGGAATAAGGGGTACAGGAGGATAAGCATACAGAAGACCGGGAGGCCAAGCATGGACTAGATCGTCTCTGGGGGACTCCCCCGGCTGGGGATTCAGAGCAAAGAACTTGTTGCACTTTGCGTTGGAAGGAAATGTGAAGAGATCGCAGCAAGGATGACCCCACTCTGGAAAGATCTGCTCCACTACTACAGGATTCAGAGACCACTCGTAAGGCATCAGTACAGTCTGATAATCTGTCTGCTAAAATGTTGGACCATCTCGGAATGTGCGTTGCCATCAGAAAGCGAGCGGTGGAGATCGCCCATTCCCAATCTCTCATAGCCCAGTGACGAAGGGGGTAAGATCTGGTCCCTCCCCGTTTGTTGACATACCAGACCACTGACATGTTGTCTGACTGAACTGCAATGGTCCCCAGACAAAGAAAGGCATGAAGGGTCTGCAGTGTCAACATTTATATGCAAACTGGTCTCGATAGGGGACCACAGGCCTTGGACTGTCCTGCCTGAACAATGCCCACCCTCACCCAGGTTGAGAGGCATCCGTGATAGTAGACATCCGGGAGGTCGAACAAGCACATCCAGTCACTCTCTTGCAGGTATGGCATGATGGACTGTAAGGTGACCATCCGGAACCTTTCTTTGACAACTGACAGGTTCAGAGTAGATAGGTCCAGAATGGGCCTTAAGTCCCCCGTTTTGGCACCAAAAAGAACCTGGAATAGATACCCGATCTGGACTGATCTGGGGGACAGATTTGATGGCTTGTTTCTCTAGCAGCTTGGAAATTTCCAGTACTGCTGCCTCCCTTTGCGCGGGTGGTACATCCGGGAGGTGTTTGGGAGGAACCACAAACGGGAATGAGTATCCTCTGAAAATTGAATTGAAAAAATCTGAAGCACCCACTGGTCTGATGTTACGGACTCCCATGCCATCAGGTGCAACGACAGGCGACCCGTGACTGCCTCCAGAAAAGACCAGTCGGGCAACCCCTCAGGGTTGCTGTGCGGGCCTAACTGAGAATGGTTCTCGAGACCCAAAATTCCTTAGACCCCCTCTAGCTCTGGGCCGGCATCTATCCTGTCCCCCTCTGCCTCTAGGGGAAGAAGAGCCCAGAGTGTCCCGGGAATACCGAGACGCCCGGAACCACACCTTCTTTTGCCCTTGCTGATTCTGGGAAAAGGATCTTTGAGGGTTCGAGAAGCAGATTCCGAAGGCAGACAGTGTCTTCCCGTCTTTCTCACTCTGGACGAAGGTGTCTCAGATGGTCTTACCAAAAAGGGTAGAATCTTCATAAGGGGCGTTCGCAACAGATGCCTTGAAGGGTTCCATGAACTGACTATCTGAGCCAGGCATTACACACCTCATGCACACCCCAAACCCAGCTGCCCTAGCTGCTCCTTCAATAGCATGTGAGAGGAGTCGCATAGACGTGTTGGAAACCACTGTCAAAGTAGCCATCCTCACAGAGAACATGTCTATCCTCTGGTGACGTGGACTTTGGGGGAGACTCAGCCAGTTCCTTAACCAGGTCACGCTGTAGTCTAGTAATGTGGGCCAGATAGTTCAGCACCCTGATGGAGAAGGTCGCTGAAGCATAAACCCGCTTCCCTAGGTGGCTCATCATCCTAGACTCTCGGTCAGGGGGATGAACCGAGGAACTCTCCTGGGCTGGTTCCTTTTAGGTGGCTGCTGCTACCACCATAGCATCTACAGGGGACCCTTTATTCCATGCTGGTCTGTCTGAGAGGGGGCTCAAAAGTTTGTCTGGGCGTTTAGAGATTGGTTCCATGCTGTTCGGTGTCCGAAGTAGACGGGCCCGTGCCGAAAGCTTCCAGGAACCCGGATTCATCCAAGGAAGGTTGTGGGACGGACCAACCTCCCCGATGGCATTGAGACATCCTTGGGAGGTGATCTAGGGGAACCTTCCCAGTCATCCAAATCCGTGTCCTCAGTGAGGGACTCGGGAAGAGTCCAAGTGCCTCCTCTTGCACGTATGCTTGCGAGATACGTCTCTGGTGGGGAACTCGCAAGCCACTTGTTCCTCAGGGGGAACCGCCTGGGGCTCCTTAAGCATGGGCTGTTCCTCAAGTAAAATGATGGGATTCGCACACAAAGCAGTGGGAGTCGGGGCGGAGTCCGAAGAAATAGTCAAGGGTCTTGATCCAGTGGAGAGAACCCTTTCTACCATGTGGAACGCTGAGGGAGAACGAGCTTCCTGGGCTACCAGTAAAGGAACCGCTCTCCCCAGATCAGACAAGAGAATCAGAGGTGGGCCCGAAGTGGACGGAGCTGCGAGGGGGGGCTTGACCAGACAATGTCGGAGCCGATGGAAAAAGTTCCACTCCCTCGGATCTGACACCAAGGCTCTGGCTCAGAGAGCTACTCTGATCCGAACTGGTCAGATCCGACATGCTCCAGGCAGCTGTTGGCATCGAGGAGATAGGTACTGTCGGCGCCGACCCCCTGACTAAGGCCATCCTCCGAACCCAGAGGTCTGATTGGAGAAGGAGAAATTGGAGTGAAGAAAGGAAGCGAGCCCTTCCCTCCAGAGGGAGAGGGGGCTGGGCAAAACTCCATCTGGATTTGTGTGCGAATGAACCTCCGCATCATTTTATCCATGTCAACTTCAGAAAGGCTGTAGGTGGACCGCGATGAGGCCATGGACTCTGATCTGGAAGGTCAAGAAACCGAGGCCCTAGATGGTGGTCGTGGCTCCTCCAGCTCCAGGTAAACTCTGGGAGATCAGAACCAAGGGGAGTCACGGTGCCTAGACTGACTCTTGGCAGGAGTTCCTGACGGAGATGAAAGGTCCGGGGACCTCTTTCTCTTCTCTGTCCAGTGCTCTCTCCTTCTCTCTGCCTTTTCTGCGCTCCACTTCTGCAGGCTTAGAAGTGGGAGGGTAAGTCCCAGCCTGGGAGGGAGGAGAAGGAAGGAAGAGAGAGGAAGGAGAGGCAGCCACAGTAACCGCTGTGACCAAAGCAGAAGAGGAAGCAACCGCCTTCGTAGCAGGTAGAAGGCCTTTCAAGGCCAACTTGGCCCGTCTATCTTTAATGGCGCACGGGTTGAAACCAGCGCAAATAGCACAATCAGTACTCAAATGGGCGACACCCAAACACATTACGCAAAGAGTATGGCCATCAGCGGGTGACAATGTGGCCACGCTCAGTGCACCTCTTAAAGACTGGTTTAGGATCAGCCATGTCCCAACACAAAGATTTTTAGACAAATCTAAAACACAATATAGAGACAAAAACTATTCCTCTACACACACCCACTCACCACACTCTCAGAAAGCACGCAGAATGCTGAGGGGGGAGGGGAAGACAACTACTAAAACTACACAAAAAGTCTAAAACTTGACGCACCAGTGAGGGGAGGAAGAGAGGGAACTTACACTGACAAGACTACCCAAAAAACACTAAAATACCAAAACAACCCAACTCACAGACTCGGAGCTCAGAATCATGATGCTTATGGCTAGGCGCGGCAAACAAGATCTGGGGGATGGAAGGTAGTGGTGGGGTATTATGGGTAAGAGAAGGAGCTTGGAGCTCAGAACAGATGCTAGTGAAATTGCCGGCTTGGATCCAATACGGATCTGGTACCCACAGGTTGAAGATCAAATGAAGTAAACTACTTCAGATCTATCATTAACCAATTGGTTGCTATGATTACAAAAACTCAAAGCTGAATCTACCCATATACCCAGGTCCTTAAATGAGTCTACAGTTTCAATCACTGAGTGCTGTATTAGATATTCACCTTTCAGTTTATGTCTCACCAATCTCATATGCTTAGTTTTTGATGTATTTATCAACATGTTATTCTCCTGTGCCCAAATGGTCAATTTAGACAAGTTATTTTGCAGACATGCCTTATCTGTAACACTTGTAATCAGTTTACCCAATTTCAGGTTGTCAGCAAATAAACTGTGGAACACCTCAGATGAAAAAGTAAGGTCTGAAAGATACAATCTAAACAAGTAAGGGCCTAGGACAGAGCCCTATGGGACACCCTGACTGTAACCAAGGATTTCACCTGTCCAGTTGGTGTATGATACTTGCCACGTCCTATTTATTAAGCCATGCAGTTATCCATCTTATCAAGGGTACATCAATACCTAGTTGTACTAATTTATTTATCAGTGTTTTGTGTATGACCCTGTCAAATGCTGAACTTAAATCTATATAAATTACATCAAAGCACAATTCATAGCTATTATATTGTTCTAGAATAGCATGTTACAGGTGATAATAGAACATATGCATGCTGATATATAGTTTCAAGTCCCAAACTATCCAGTTCTGACAATAACTTATCCAATATTACCTTCTCCATTTTTTCCACAACTTGAAAGTAGACTTAAGGGTCTATATGATTCTGGGTTTGTCCTACTCTCCTTTCCCTTAAAAACAGGTTTAATAAGCACATGTCTCCAGTCTTGAGGAATCTCCCCATATTTATATGATCTAGTGAATAATAGATATAATAGCACTATAAGTTCTTGCTGAAGTGTTCTCAGATCATTGTTACTAATTCAGTCTCTTCCCTGCGCTTTGGATCCAGTTTGCACAGTTCTTTTTCAATATAATCTAATTTGATTCCAGTATCTGGGGTTACCTGGATATCATTAGGACAACTTATCACCCCCTTTTGTGGGGCCAAACTGTTTTGCATATTATTTTGTAAATATATCTATAATCTGCTGTGTCTGAGAATAAGTTTTAGCATCTGCACACCGTTTATCAATTTGTGTATCTTTACTCCTTCCACGTCTTATGTATCTATAAAAAGGTTTCCTATTATGCTCAATATCTTTATATAAAATTTCTTTAAATTTTTCTTGATCTTGTCTAACACTATGCTTAATCTGTTTGTCCAGTTTGTTTATTTCAAAGTTGATCTCTCTTCCATTTCTTATATTTTTTGTCTCTCACCTTAATCAGATATCTTGTTCTTATAGAAATATAATCCCCCTACCCATGTTGCATGCCTAGATCATGATGTTAAACATTTTTTTGACTTTTTGCACTCAATTTCTCTTTCAAAGCTTTTCACATTCCAACTGCAGTTTTTCCACGGAACACCTCACTCCAGTTAGTTTTACATAGTAACTGTTTTGCTTCCCTATAATCAACCTTCTGTGCATTGGCTTAGATTTCAGTCTGCAGAATTATCTAGCAACAAATTAACCTTAACAACCCCATGATCACTGCACATCAATGGTAGTAAAACTTGACTTGAAGTTACAGTAATTTCTTTGGGAACACAAACAATATCTAGTATATTCTGTCCCCTGGTATGTTTTTTAATAATCTGAAGCAAAGTACAGTTGTGTACACTTAGCATAAATGTAGATGTTTGAGTGTAGTCACTGTTGCAGTCCTCACTTATGGGTTATCTGGCCTCCGGTAGCCCTCGATCGGCCCGAGTACCAAAGGTAAAGGGATACGACATCGGCTGCCGTCGGTTGTATTGGACGTCAGTGTCCCTAATACAAAAGGAGGCAGCCGATGTCACTTCCTCAGTCATTCTTACCACAAATGTCAAGAGCCCCCAAAAAACACAAGGCTTTAGAGAAATATAAATAATCCTTGGTAAAACAAACCAAATAAAGTCTGCACCTTAGGAAAGGAGAGCAGAGGAAAACCAAAACAGGGGGAAGGAGGGAGGGAAACCAGGACTGCAACAGTGAATACACTCGAACATCTACATTTATGGTAAGTGTACACAACTGTACTATGTTCATAGTGTTTCACTGTTGCAGTCCTTACTAATGTGTTGCTTACCAAAGCCCAGAGAAGAGGGAGGAGGTAACAAAGCAATCATGGATTGGAGAGGATGCCCTGCAGAACAGCAGTGGCAAACCCTGCCCTAGATCTAGAAAACAAAGGCAAATGATAGTGCTTTGTGAAAGTATGTACAGAAGACCATGTGGCAGCCTCTAAAATATCTTTAGTAGGGACACCCCTTAAAAAGGCTGCAGAAGTAGAGGCTGCTCTTGTGGAGTGGGTCCTCACACCCTGAGGAGGAACCTTGCCATGAAAGGAATAACAGAAAGAAATACAATGTGCAATCCATTTAGAAATGGTTTGCTTAGTAATAGCTTTGCCCTGACCTCCAGGAGTAAAACTAACAAATAACTGAGATGATTTCCGAAGGTCCTTAGTCTTATTCTGGTAAAACCTGAGCTGCTTGTGTACATCAAGAGAATGCAAGATCCTTTGGCTCAAAAGGAGGAAGAGTGAGCTTTTCCAACACAAAATTAAAGGTCCCAGGCTGGAGCAGGAGCCCTTCTGGGAGGTTTTAAGTTGCTAGCACCTCTGAGAAACATTTTCATCAGGGGATGAGAGAAAATGAGCTGCTCGAAGGAACAGTAAGCAGAAGTAGCTGAAGCATGAATCTTGATGGAAGAAAAGGAAAGTCCACTTTGAAGCAACTCAGCCAAATATTCCAAGATCAGAGGAAGAGTAGGCTGAGAAGAAGATTCTCCCTTAGCTTGTATCCAACGAGAGAATCTTTCCCATTTGCCAGTGTAGGACTTCCTACTGCTAGGCCTCCTGGCCTCACGAAGTACGTCAACCACCTGCTGGGAAAGGGAAGAAGTAGAAGGATTCATACAATAAGCCAAACAGCCAAACGGAGAGTCTGAAGATGAGGGTGCAGAATCTTTCCCCCCTCCTGAACCAAAAGATCTGGTTTCAGAGGAAGATGCCACAGAGAAAAATGCCACGAAGGAAGCTGGGACAGACTGTGAAGCAGAGGATACCAATGCTGCCTGGGCCAGTCTGGGGCTATGAGAATGGTCCTTGGTCTTTCGTCCCTGATCTTCAACAACACTCTTGGAAGAAGAGGAGGGAAGGCATAAACTGAAAGTAGTGCCCAAGGGAAGACAGAGCATCCACTTTCCAGGCTTTGCTGTGATGCTGTCTGGTGCAAAAGAGTGGCAGAAGGTGGTTCTCCGGGGAGGAGAAAAGGTCCACCTGCGGAGTGCCCCAACGCTGAATGATGCTGTAAAAGACTGCTGTGTTTAGTTGCTACTCGTGAGGATCCAAGGTTCGTCTGCTCAACTGGTCTGCCAAAACATTGAGACTCCCTGAAAGAAACTGAGCTAGAAGATGCATGCCCAATGATGCTGCTGTGGTCCACAGAATCATGCTCTGCCTGCACAGGGGGTAAGAATGAGCCCCTCCCTGTTTGTTACTGTACCACAAGATTGCGGTGTTGTCTGTTCTTATCAGCAAAGTTCAAGGAGAAAGAAGATGCTTGAAAGCCAGTAAGGCCTGGTGAACTGCTATTAATTCCTTCAGGTTTATGTGCAAGTGCCTCTGCTGGGCATTCCAAAGTCCCTGTATGCACCTGGCATCCAGGTGAGCTCCCCAGGCATAATCCGATGAATCTGTAGTCAGGACTTGACTTGCAGGAGGTGGCCAGAAAGGCATGCCCTTGTTTTGCAAACAGGCTGTCACCCACCATAGAAACTCTCTCTGCAGACAAGGAAGCAGAAGAACTATTACATCCAGGTCCTGAGTATGTTGACACCAAACATTCTTGAGGTACCACTGTAATTTCCTCATATGCAGCTTTCAATATGGAATCATGAGACTACAAGAGGTCATGAATCCCAGAGCTTGCGGGTATTTCCTTGCATGGAGGTAGGACAGGCCTGGCAAGTCCTTGAAGTAAGCTGAAAGAGTTGTCTGCTTCTCCTGGGTGAGATATATCATCTGGGCAGCTGTGTTCAGACTCGCTCTCAGGAATGTTAATCTTTGGTTGGTACCAGTTTCAACTTCTGTTCGTTGTGAGTGTAACCCAGGGAAGAGAGAAGAGTCTTTACAAATTCCAAATCCTTTAACAGCTGCTCCCGAGACTTTGCTCGAATCAGACAGTCGTCCAAGTAAGGATAAATCTGTATGTTCTTCTGCCTGCAAAAAGCAATGACTGACTGGAGCCAGGCACTTTGCAAAAACTCTGGGAGCATTAGATAAGCCAAAGGGCAACACAGATAATTGATAATGTTGCTTGTCCACTCTGAAGCGAAGAAACCGTCTGCAGGTTTCTCGGATAGGGATGTACAGATAAGCTTCCTTGAGATCCAAGGTTACCAGCCAGGAGTCCTTGTTCAACACTGGTAGCAACTGATGAAGAGTGAGCATTTTGAACTTTGGAATCACCAGGAAAGAGTTCAGAATGAGAGATCTAGGATAGGGCACCAGGTGCCTTCTTTTTTTGGCACTAGAAAAAGTCTGGAGTAGAAGCCTTGGCCTACCTGCTGAGCAGGAACTGATTCTATTGCCCCCAGTGGTAATACAGCCAAAACTTGCTTTTCTACTTCTGCCCTTTGATTTGAAGGAATGTCCGGGAATCCTTTGAACGTGGGGAAGGTGTGAAAAGAAAATCTGAGTTCTAGGGATACAGTTCTGAGTACCAAGTTGTCGTCTGTGATGGTGGCCCATCATCTGATAAAGTTCTGAAGTGGTCAGGACGAAAGCGCTTATCATTTGTTTTATTTTCTTCAATAAAGTCTAGAATTGGTTTTATTGAATTTGGCCTGAATAGGTGCATTTTGTACTGTGGAGTGGCTCATCCTTTTGTTCATGTTTGGCATCTTCATGTTTTGCAACAGTTTTTCTTTTTGTCTTTTTTCAATGGTGGCCCAAACCTTTGAAAAAAGGTCCAACCTTCCTCCTAAAGGAGACCCCAGGCAAGCCAGAACAGGCAGAAGTTGGACAAAGTCATTGAGAATGCTTGGCCTGAGATGTGGGCTTGGAACTTCCCAACTTAGACATGGAAGCATGCCATTGCTTAGTCCTCCGAGGGGTAGCCCCCTGACCCCTAGCAAATTTGTAACCTCTAGTCCTAGAACGGTTCCGCCTGCTAGTATCAGGAAAAGCCCAACTCTTAGAAGGGTAGTTCCTGCTAAGACGAGGAGGCTGAACTTGCAGAAAGTCCTTAAATGTTTGCATGGAATTGGCTTTATCCTCCATCTTCTTGAGCAGCTCCTCCGTGTTACTGCCAAAAAGAGTGTCTTTGTGCAAGGAAGCATCTAAGATCTTTGCCTTGACCGACTCTGGAAGAGGCTGTTCCCTGAGCCAAGCATGCCTCCTGATAACAGATCCAGTGGCTGCAGCCCTGCAGGAAGCTTCAAGAGCATCAAAACCACAGTGTAAAGAATGCTTACTGACAAGACTGGCAGAATTCAGTAATTCCTGCATAACTTTATTCTCCCCCAAAAGGGGCACAGTTGAAATATTTGACTTAATAGCCTCCAAAGTATTCTGCTGATACTTAAGCATATAAAAGAGACAAGTGATAGACCTAACAGCAAGAGTGGCAGAAGTATAAACCTTCTTCCCCCATCTGTCTAGATTCCTAGATTGTTTATCCAAAGGAACAGGATTACTGGAAACAGTAGCCTTAACTCCTTTAGGCCCCTGAGAAATAACTTCTGGGTCAGCCAGAGGATTACGGTAGAGAAACCAATGTAAATCAGGAACTCTACAGTACCGGTCAGGTTTCCTGGGTGCAGGAAGAACAGAGTTAGGATTCAAGGAATTTTCCAGAAAAACATCATCCACCACCTCCAACACAGGAGGAATAGCCAGAGGCTTGTGTTGAGGCAAATCCAAAAATTGTCTGATTCTCTTTTTAGCTTGAGAATATTCCTGACTTTCCCATTTAAAATGCTCCCTAATAGTATTCAAAGTATCACCTAAAGAATAATCTTCTGGAGGAGAAGCAGAAGGACTGGATTCCTCTGCATCAGAATCCTCGAATCCAGAATAAGCCTGAGAAGCTACATCTTCATTAGCTGAAATGCTAGCAGAGTCTAAGCCTGAAAAAGACAAGGCTTCTGGTGAGAGTCCCTACCTGTTTTGGAAGGAGGCAGCTGTGAGCCCCTAATAAGAGTCAAAAGATCGTTAGCCATTTTAACCACCTGAGATTGTGGAGAACAGGGGGGGCAACAGGAGCCTGTTTCATTACAGGCTTGCGACTAGAAGATTTACCCGACAGACGGAAGGACTCAGGGAGCTTGGCCACAGAGAAGGTTGTCGGCATGCACCTGCCATCAGTAGGAAGAACCGAAGACTCAAACTGCAGCTTTCTCTGTCGTAGGCTGAAGGTCCAAACACAAAATGGAAGCTGGAGGCATGGAGGACTCAGAAATGGTCTCACCAGAGGTCTGGGCTTGAAAATCCGCTGAATGCAGGGGCTGCAAAGTCACCTCTCTCGACTACTGCTGAACTGATGACCAACCTAGCGTCATCGGAAGATTTGACTCTCTTAAGCCTGTCTCGGTCTTTGCCCTTGCGCTTCTTAGGAATATCCGAGGCCTGAAGACCGGTGGACGCCATACCGACAAACTTGGGCCAAACTCCGAAGTGCTTAGCTAACAGCTTAATCTGACGACGAATAGTACACGGATTAAAGGAAGCACAAAGATCACAATTAGGAATATCGTGTTCAAGGCCTAAGCAAATAATGCAGTAAGAATGAAAATCTCTATGGGGAATCTGCTTTCCACAGTTAAGACAATTATTAACTTTCTCTGACATTCGATAAGCAAGAAAAAGAGGATCCCCAATGGGGTACTTAGCTGTAGCTGACTTCAACTTTCATAGTCGGAAATCAAAAAGCGAAACAGCCGACCGGCACTCGTGCAAAAAAAGCTTCTGCTTCAGGTTGGGTGGCAAAGAAGACTGAGGAAGTGACGTTGGCTGCCTCCTTTTGTATTAGGGACACTGGCATCCAATACAACCGATGGCAGCCAACATCATATCCCTTTACCTTTGGTACTCCGGCCGATCAAGGGCTACTGGAGGCCAGATAACCTATAAGTAAGGACTTCAACAGTGAAACACGATGAACATCTGTTGTTCCTGAATAAACTCTGTAAATAATTTCTTTACCAACATTGCTGAATCAATATTATTCCAGTCTGTTTCTGGTAAATTTAAGTCCCCAGCTAACATTATTCTTCCCTCCTATGTTTCATGTAAGAAATGTATGAATTCCTCTAGGTCATCTGCACTTGACTTTGGTGGTCTATACACTCCTACAATTGTTATGTTCCAGGGTTGTCTTTATTGCCACAGTTGCACAGTCTATAGCATTGGTGTAATCACTGAACACGTAATAATCACAGGTCTCATAGGTATCTTTAACCCCTATCATATCATAATACCACTGATCAGGACAGCACAAAATACTTCAACCTTTGCCAACAAATCTACTGCATTAATCTTTTCACCAACCACTGATAAACCATCTACATAGAAAGTAGGGTTGCAGCCGTCTACATGATCAACTTGCTTTTTTAAGTGACCCTTCCTTAACTGAGTAAGTTTGCTTGATTTGCAAAACTTTTGAAAACGGTTCCATTTTTTACATTTGTGGAATTGCTGACCAAATGCTAACCGCGTTTCTCTTTTAGATTCATGATTGGCACCACAATTGCAACAGTTAACAATAAAACTTGACTTTGGTTTTGCTGACTCACCGTTGTACTGCACTGAGCACACGGTCAGCCTTAGGCATAGGCAAACTAGGTGACCGCCTAGGGCGCCGTAAAGGCCAGCCTCTTAAAGGGCGCAGTTTTTGTTTGTTTATTTTAATTAAGAAAGCATGCTCACTTATCTGCGCCCTGTTAAAGTGTAAAGCGTCATAGCGTGCGCTCTTCTCTGCGCCCTGTTGAAGTGTAAAACTCCGTAAAGGCCAGCCTCTTAAAGAGTGCAGTTTTTATTTATTTGTGCATTTATTTTAATTGAGAAAATGTTGCTGCTGACATCATCACATGTGGGGCCATGCGTGCGGCATGACGTCTGCTTCGTGAGGCAAACTGTCAGCCTGCTAGAAAGTGGAATATGGCTGAAGGGTGGGCTTGGACTGTGTGTACTCTCGCTCTCTCTGTTTACTTCCTGTTCTCATTCTCCAACTGCCGTGGTGAACATTGAGTGAATGAGAGTGAGTGAAGTTGAACTAAGTGCTTTAAGTGCGTGAACCCCCGGCTGAACCTAACAGACCGTAACTTGTGGTAATTGTTCCAGAAAATTCTACAACTATCATGGTGTACACACTAATAAATAGTAACTTAAGGCAGGGGTTAACAGTTTACAATTTGTTTTCTTTTTCTGACAGTTAAAGCTCCTGAGATAGATTATGTGCTGTTGCCATAAATTAGCCACAGTTATACCAGTTAACAAAGGTGAAAAAATGCACTAAATGTAAATATCAAGCTTGCTTTACTTTAAGTGTAGCATATGAAATCATGTAAAAAGTAAACTTGAGTCCTGCTAATCTTTCTTTTATTTACTTTTTTAGTTTTCTGCATATACTTAATTAAGTTATATTTTCAGACAGCATACCTCAAAAACAAATCTTAACATCAAATAATGTAGTTAATACAGAAACAGTGGTATTTCAGTTTATTGTTTTATATATTCTCAGATGCATTAAAGTGTCAAGCTCATAACAACACTTGCATTGTTAGACCTGCACCATAAAACGCCTCTGAATTTTCCTGTGGCTCACACACACTTTTCATGTGTTTTTTTTGTTTGTTTTTTTTTGTTTTGGTGACACAGTATTGACTTAAATGATGACTCAGTTTATTTGTATACTTTGATTTGAGTATCCAGGAATAATTTTATGATTACTGAATTGTCAACAACTTAATGAACTCAACTAAAATAGTAACCCAGACTAATCCTTCCACCACTTTCTCTGAACCCTACCTACATAACTTTTTTCCAATTTATTTCCTGTTCTCTCTATGCCTTGGAGAGTAGGCCTACCTACATTAATTTTAGTCTTTACAACTCTCTCTTACACATGATCCTCTACTAACTATGTACTTGCATAGATTGCTGCTTGCAGCATTAACTTGCTATCACATACAAATATCTATATGGACATTCTTTATATTTCTTATTACATGCTGCCTTAAAGTTGCTATGCTACTATAGGATAATGGAATGACTCACTGCTAAACACTGTACCTGGAGCTGCTATATTTGCTAGTGTATTTTTCATTTCTCTTTCTTAATGGTGCGCCACTTTAAATTTGTTCATTGTTCAATCTCTTTTCTTATTATCTGCTACTTTAATACTAATTTTTGTCTACAAAACATTTGTATTCTTCACCTTAAAATAGTACTGCACCTAAATTTGTTACATTTTTACTTATCTGTACCTGTAGTTGCTAATATTTTGCTTATGTGGAGCTTTTCTCCCCAGGCCTCTACTGAAAATGGACATATATCCAGTTAGACTAGCCTGGTCAACAAATGTAAAATAAAATAAATAAATAAAATAAAATGTTTAAAAAATAACTATTATAGTTTTAGCCTGGTTACTCTGCTATGCAGCTTTATATTGTCTCTCAAAGAACTGTGACAAGAATTTGATAAAGAAAGTATACTGGTCTGTGTGGAAACAAGACTGTGGATGTAAGTCACATTCTATGTCTTTAAGATGTGAAAACTGTAAAGTTTCTTTCATGTGAGGGGTACAAGACACAGCATGCACTTACCTGACAGATAAACATAAGGTACATTTCTAAATGTATATCCATAACTTACAAAGACAGTTGCCTGAAGAACTTAAATCCTTGCGCAACTCAAATGCTTTCAGATAAGAAATAAAAGAACATTTTTATAGTATGTTGGTTGGAGAAGATAAATACTTAATTCATGTAAGAGAAAATATGATATACCTCTATATATCCTTAAACTAAGGAACCAACTGCCTGAAGAAAAATCCAAGCTTACAACACATTGCTTCAAAGAAAGCTGGCTGCTCAGCAGAGCTTTTTGAACTGACCACTCCCCAGATGATCTAGGGCTAAGCTAGCAGCCAGGAAATGGACAAGCCAGCTGGGGAGAGATGGGAGTGAATGATAAACACTGGCTTCCCCATACCAGAGGAAGACGCATCTCTCAGCTATCCAGATTTTAATAGCACATCCCTGATTTTGCCACATATTTTTGCACTGTCCCTCATAACATGTCTGATTCTTCTGACAAATCAATAATGATTACACTCAAGCCAAAACTGTTACACATTAAGAGTTTCATACTTCATATCGATCAGAAACTGCAAATATTATGGAGTACAACGCTCTATTCGGGATGTATCTTACGAGACACCTGCAACAACTAGCGAGGCCTCAAAAATACCTCACCAAGAGGATAACGGGCCTAAAACAGATGCTCTATGCCACCAGGCTAAAAAAACTTCAACTGTACTCGGTTGCATACCGGCTACTCAGAGGTGATCTCTGCCTGACATACAAGGCTATGTCAAACCCCGAATTGCTGGAAATGCTCCACCTAAGGAAAACCCAATCTTCCCAAGCTGCACGCTCTAGGGACCTTAACCTGACCTCAACAATAAACAGGACTTGTTGGAGGGACAGATTTGTGCCCCAGAGACTCCCCTTGCTCTGGAATAAGGTCCCCATATATGTGAGGCAGAGCTCCTCATTAACGCTCTTCAAGACGAATCTTGATGAGTGGATGGGGAACAGGAAATTCACCCCGGGAACCACTTCTGTGGCCCTGCTTGACAGAGGTGCACATTTTGGCTAGGCTTAATTATGCCCTAGGGCCAATAGCCTGGTACCTACCTATGATGCAAAACCTATTAATCTATCAACTTTTTAAAATTAATTAGAGCAATATTTTAAAAATGTCCTTGACTTTTTAGGCCATTGTTCCCCATTATTTTTAGATTTGTCCAAAAATCATGAGTATAGAAGTTGAGAGATATGGCGGGAGCGTGTTGATGAGAAAAGGCCTAGAATTGTACCATTTGCATGTACAGATTTTTGGAGACAAACAAAAAACACCAATAAGCATATTTGTTTTCACACTTTGGCCCCATGGCCTGCTGATCATCAGGATCCCCCCTGCACACCAATAGGCACTTTTGTTCTATCAGTAGGTGAGGGTCAACTGGGAGTGGCCATTGAGGGAGATTTGTGTTATTTCTTGTTTAGACCTGCCTCTCCACACATGTTCAGCTATGCTTATACAGGCTATATGCAGTAAGGCATTTATAATGGTCCTCCATTCTGCAAGTGACATATCAGCATGCAATACTGTGCCCAAGTTTGTGCCTCTGTCCAGCATGGCACAGAGATGATTCCCTGACAGGCTACGATCTCCCATCCACAGGTCTAGATTTCTCTTGAATAGATGGTCCTCCATTCTGCAAGTGACATATATCAGCATACAATGCTGCTCACCAACTTCAAGGCATGGGAGATGATTTCCCTGATAGGAGAGCAGACTGTGCCCCTTCACATGTTTCCCTCCCTGCCTATCTTCTCCACTGCTAAGGACAATAACTGAACTCCAGTAATCTTGGCTGCAGTCAGGGTTTCATCCATCCTGGAGCAAGGCTGTCTAATAAGAGCATTCAGTGTCTAGAAGGACTTGTGGCAGTGAGGAAGCATGTTCTCACATAGGGTCCAAATGCACTTTCCAATCAATAAGAAGAGTTTTTAGGAACCTAAAGAAAAGTGGAATCATTTACTACAAATATTTGGTCTTTTAGTAATCCCCAGATCTTTCTGTACAGTTTTGGATGCATCTCATGGTTTGGGTGAACTTGCTGTAGTTGATCATCTGAGGTGTTTGTTTGTGGGTCTACAAGTGAGACTTATTTCTGCCAATGGTTTGAATTTGGTTATCTCTGACAGTTCACACTTTATAAAAAAATGACCAGACAGTTATTTGTGGCAAGTATTATTAATCAGATTACTTTTTTGAAGTTGTAGATTGTGCTGTTCCCTATTGATTGACTTATTTAACCAAAGAGTATGTGTAAAATGCAACATATAATGACTAATACCAGAAATAAATAATGCAGGATCTTTGAAAGCCACAAGGATATACTGTAGAATCAGACACTGGTAAGAAATGGGTAATGCTCAAGTCACATTCTCTTTGTAGATGTTACTCTTTGGAGTTGAATTAGTTAAGTAGATTGAACTGTGATCGCCTTTTTTTCAGCCCCAACTTTGTTTCATACAAGAAAATATAAGTTGTAAGTGACTAGAACAGCACAGAATTATGGAGCAACATTTTTAAGTGCTGACAGTAGTTGTTTATTGAAATTTATTTATTTATATTTGTTTGCTGGGGTAGTGCACTGATCAGTATTGAGCATTTTCAGCCTGAGTGAAATACAAACCATTTCACAAACAAAAATATAGAAATGTAAGCAGTAGCATAATAGTTCAGACTAATTGCATAGAAAACAACTGTGTGTGTGTATATATATATATATATATATATATATATATATATATATATATATATATATATATATATATATATTCTATTGAACAAGCACAATGCATCAAGCAGAGTGTAATGTACAGTATGTGTGTGTGGTGTGGGTGTGTGTGTGTGTATATATATATATATATATATATATATATATATGTATATAGTTAAAATATTCTGAAGTGGGTAGTTTGTCATTATTGAGTTATACATTTTGTTCCATTGCTTACTGGAAAAATGTTCAAAACTATAAATGTAAATGTAAAATACACTAACAAGTGGTGCTGTGTTACACAAAGAATATAATTTAATACAATCAGGAAGGTGAATCAAAGAACACATACATGTATGCATCGCCATAAAAATGTGTCCAATGGAACAATGGTTTGAAAATAGCCCTCTCCACTGGTCATGTGCATTTTATTTGAATGTGGGTTTTTATGCTGTTTCAATGAATGTGACTTTCAGTTGAAGAGAAGTTTACTGCTCATGCCAAGTCTTTTTGTTGTGAGACTGTATTGTTTAGCAAATGGCTATCGGTGTTTGTGCACTTTATTTCAATATCTGTAATCATTGCAGAAGTAAATAAGAAAACAGTATACACACTGATAGGTATGAACGGTGTTCATGGTAACTGGGGAGAGATAGCCAAGTAATGGAACACTGGTATGGCTGGGGAGGAGACTGCTACAAGAGGGGCTACTCAGGGGGGCTGCAATCTATTTCACTGCCTAGGGCCCCATTTGACTATAATCTAGGCTATGCTAATAATTTAAAGTATGAGAATAATTTACATGGCCCCTTTAAATCCCGAAAAAATACTCACTTGCTCACCTACCCCAGAGTAAATTAAACTGTTTAGATTAACCTAGGCACATGGGCTTCTATTTTCTAAAGACATGACTTTTATAGTAAAGTATGTGTGAAGGAGAAACAGATTAAAGCAGGTTTATTAAAAGTAAATTCTGATTAAAGCAGGTTTATTAAAGGAAATTTCCACCTTCACTTGCAGTTTAAACTACATTACAAGGTATCCTTTCTTCTATGCATTTAAATAATTAAAGGAAATGACTGGACTGGCTTTCTTGGGGAGTGAATGACTGGAGTAGCTTTTTTGGAGAGTGACCTGCCTGTGGGCGTGGCTCATAGGGGTGTTTCATGAGTATGGTGTGGGTGGGGCTTAAGGGGCACCAGAGCAGTACTTCGCCTAGGGCACCATATCAGCTAAGGCCGGCCCTGACTGAGCATGTCCATTTTACTGAGCTAGTCTTAGAACTTGCTGGAATGCTACGGGTTCTCCCTGTCACACCCGCAGGGGCTGCAGCTGCCATGTGCTTAGGCCTGCTTCTGCTAGTCACGTGCTGCATACTGTCTATGTTTGCTTTGCAGCCTCCTGAAACCATGCTTTTATCACTTGCAAGCATACTTGTGTGCCTTTCTGTGAGCTCATGGATTTGAAAAATCTCAATAGCCTTGCTCAATGTGAAGTCACTGTCACGAAGCAAAATCTTTCTCACTGCAGCATTATTAACACCACACACAAACCTGTCCTTTATCAACTTGTCTCTCAAATCTCCAAACCTGCACGTTTTAGCTTTGTTTCTCAAGTCAGTAATGTAAGCTGCAAAAGTTTCTTCTGGCTTTTGGTCTCTTGTATAAAATAAGTGCCTCTCTAATTTAACATTTGTCTGGGGGGTTGCACATTTCTCTAAATTTAAGTTTCAAGCACTCAGTCTTCCCTTAATTCAGCTGGTACCGTACAACAATATGAAGGTTTTCCCCCTCTCCTGCACATACTGCTGGTGCATACACAAATGACTGCCCTCCTTCAATGGCCTCTGACCCTGCTAGGTTAAGAAAAATGAATGCCCTGGTACGTGCATCTTTGTCAGAAAAAGCTGCTTATATGAAAATATTGTATTCCTGCTCAAATACTCTCCAGTTCTCTGCAATATTATGATCAACTACAAGTGGACTTGGTCTGAGAAATGCTTCTGCCGTATTAAAGCACAATAGTGACGGCTTTTGCAATTATGTACGACCATTCACACATATATACATATGCCAAAAAATTCATGCCAGAATTTGTAATTATTCTCAATAGCATAAGAAGTCTCCAAACAACTGAACTCTGCAAAATTATTTGTAAAATAAGTCTCAGTGGCCCAAGAACACTTTTGAAATCACTGTACTTTGCAAAACCACCTCTTAGTGTAAGAAACATTTCAAAATGACTGCATTTTGTGAATAAACTGGGCAGAATAAGTTCAGAGAAAGAAACATCTGAAATGATTACACTTTGCAAATAAATTGTATACAGTACACTGAAGCTCTGCCAAAATGGCTGTACTTTGTTAATTGACTCTGCACAGTCTAAGAAGCACTCTGTAATGATGGCACTCTGCGAATAAATGCACACAGCATAAGAAACTTTTCGAAATGGCTGTATTCTGACTATACTTTACGAAATAGTTGCAATTTGCACAAAATAAACTCTATGGAATAAATGCACATTAATAAAAGCACACACAATAAGCACTTTACACACACTGAGATACTTCGAACAACTTTAGTTACTGTTTGAATAGCTTTGGTCAATGCGAAATAGTAGTTCATGCCCAAACTACAGTCATTTGCCAAAACACATGCAGTCGTCTTGCTTTCTTATACTTAATTTGTCCCTTTTTTGCCCATTTATTACATTCGTTATGCCCATTTAACTTCTTTTTATGCTCATTGTACTTTTCTTGTGCTTATTTTACTCTAAACATGCTCGTTTTGCAACTCTGAACCCCTTATGTACTTTTCTGATAATTTTATCAAATATCGTAATTATAGACATTTCGTTTAATCGGTAATGTGTTTTGTGCCTTTAATTTGATTAATATGTTTTTGCACTATTTGTTTAATTAATAATACGTTCTGTGCCCTATGAATGCTCTGTATTGTTTCTGTTATAAAATAATTTGTGCGAGTTTCGGTTACCTGTAGTTCTGTTATGGCCCTTTTTTATACCCAGTCTGCTCACCATGCCTTCACGGTTAGCTCTGCACCTCTTGGCTTGAAGAAACAGTCTTCTGAATCCCGATTCTGACACCATGTCACTCGTCTGGTCAGGATAAAACAGATGAACAGTTGTGGATTCTGTTCACACAGCTTTATTATATACAAACACATCAAGACTGAGGCTTAGTAACTTAAACTTAGATAAACTTATAACCTGACTGACTACCATACTCATACGTGTTCACACTCTGGCTGCTCTCTCAAAATGGACTTGCTGCCTGCAAGTGCTTGCTATTTATATGCATGTGCCACACTTGGGAATACTTCTTAAGGATATAGCGCGCACACTGTTCTACATCCATTATGACTTTATTTAACATCAAATGATCCTTTGTTCCATATAAAGCTTTCTTTTATTACCACTATTGAGTTTTCTTCTAAATGACTATAAACTCTGTTGGCATCAATTCCAGTATATAGTTTATACATCGTCGGAAGGCAAGTTATTGGTCTATAGTTTTTAGGATAGCTTGCAGGTTTGCTCTTAAATAGGAGTATTGTTTTTCCTGTTGTTAGCCAGGCTGGTGTCTGTTCAGGGTGTGCATATAAATAGTTCTTACTCACGGCTAAATCTTCATGTAAAATGTTAATACTTTTAACAGAAATTAGGTGCTGCATCTGTGCTGCATCTGGGCGGGCGGCCACGGTGGTGCAGCGGTTAGCATTGCCGCCTCACAGCAAAAGGTTCTCTGGTTTGATCCTCAGCTAGGGTGCCTTCTGTGCGGAGTCTGCATGTCCTCCCTGTCGTCGCGTGGGTTTCCTCCGGGTGCTCCGGTTTCTTCCCACATCCCAAAGACATGCTGTAGGTGGATTGGACAGTCTAAATTGGCCCTAGGTGTGAGTGTGCGTGTGTGTGTGCCTTCTGTGGAAGGTTGGGTGCCGGGCTGGCAACTTGACACCTTAAAACTCCACTGCCAATCATGAGCAGACAGGTGATCCGCAGTGGCAACCCCTAACCAGGAAAAGCTGAAAGAAGAAGAAGGTGCTGCATCTGGGCCTGGAGTTTTCAAATTAGCAGCTTTTCTTAACTTTGTCTCAGTCTCTCTAGCAGTTACTTCATCCCATTGCATATTCTGTACATTTGAACTTCTTATTCTTTCTTTTACTTCTATCCATTTAGTATCTTTGTTGTTCCACTGGGTCTTCATAAATATTTCTCCAAAATGTATCTATTTCTTCTTTTTATGGTGGTGTTTCAATTCCTTTTGCCTTGTTTCCCATTCCTCTATAAAACTTTGTCATCAATAAATTATTTTGTACTTTTCCTTTATATTTATCTGCATATATCTTCTATTTTTTTCTGCCTGTGCTGACATTTTTAGTTTATTATTTGTGATAATGCACAACAGATCCTGATCTGTTCTGATACTGTGCATTGCTTTTATCATGTTTATCTTTCTAAGTATTTTTGTTGACCTCTCCCCTCTTCTATACTCTTCTAACAGTGACACTTCTTGTCTTAATTGGTTTATAGATTTCTCTATTCGATAGTTCCATGATGGCATTCAATTTCTCCCCTTTTCTCTTACTACCGTGTATTTTTGTGGTAAGGTTATATCGGTTATCAGTTTAGCTGCACAGTACTATATCCTATTGATTTCTGTTATATCGCATTAATTTCTGTGGACAGTCCACTTCTAACTTTTTGGATTTTGTTGACTTTCTGTAGTTTGTTTATTTCACTAATCTTAATATGTCTGTCCATCTCTATTAAACCAAGCAACTCTTCTCTTAGGTCATTTTCCTGTAAACTGAGAGCATATTCTTTGTTCTCCATTTCCTGTGGGCATTCTATAGGTAGTTCCACAGCATCTTCCTGTGCCACATTCCCTTTGGTTTCATCCTGCATCATCCATTGCTTTTTCATATGGGAACTCACTGGTCTATCACCCCACAACACTGGCTGCATCATAGTTGCCACAATTTCCCGTTCCTCCCCCTGCTGTGCAACTCCAACTGGACATTTGTACTGGCTTTAAATGGAAGGCTCCAAAGTATCTTTGTCTGGGAACTGATGAGATGTTTCCCACTCCACTGGTTTCACTTTAACTTGGGGATCCATTGCTCTATCCTGCTGTGATGTTTTCTGAGTTATTATTTCTACACCAAATCCTTTGCTTTGCAGGTAATCCATAACCTCAGTTTCCAGTTCTTTAACTTCTCTATTACTAATCCTCTTTTCTACTTTTCCTCTTAGTTTTCTTATTTTTTTGTACTGTCAAATTTTTAATGTCTGGATGCATTTGCGTACATTTCTCTTCAAATATGTTTGGTGCTGCTCTTTTTGTTTAGATTAGTTTTGCTTTCTCCTTTACATAAATATTGCACCATATTAAATCTCTTTTTCTTTCCCATGTCCATATTTCTCCTTCAGATGTCTCCTAATCCTCCTGTTTCTCCTTACTTTGGGGACTCGTTGCTCCATCATGCTGTGATGTATCCTGTGTTAAACTTTCTACACTAAATCCTTCACTTTGCAAGTGTTCCATAAGGCCCATGATGATTTTTTTCCATGGCCTTGCAGATGAGGCTGGTTAGACTTATGGGTCTATGGTTCCCAGGGTCAGTTGATGGTCCCCCTTCGTGCAAGGGGATTACTGTTGCTGTTCTCCACTCTGCTGTAACAAAGCCAGTTCTCGGGCTATGGTTAAAAAGAATGTCAAGTGAGTCTGCTAGGTCCCGTTTTAGATTGCTTAATAAGCAACCTGGGATGTTATCTTGTCCCATTTGAAGCAGTGTATTTGACCTTGGAGAGCACAGATATGACCTGATCTCTAGAGATACTAGGAGGAGGACTGCTGTCAGGTAATGCTTTGAGGTATGGCTGGTGGGGACAGCAAGTGAACTTTGCGCCAAATCTGTCAGCTAGCAGTTTGGCAATTTCCACCGGTATACTATGAGTGATACCATCTACTATCAGTGTGGCACATAGCTGGGCATTCCCTTTAACATTTCGGATGTAGTTAAAGAATGCCTTATGATTATACTTAGCTAGGGATGCTACTTCACATTCATAATTTGCTTTAGAGGACTTCACAAGATTTCTGATTTGTTTGTTTAAGCTGTGGAAGGAATTCTTCCTCTGCTAAATCAGTTCCCACTTGTTCTTCGACATCAGTTTCTTCTTTTTGTTACATAACCTGTTTATACTTGAGGTTCAGCAGGGTGGCTTTTTTTTTTTCCGGAGGACCTGGTTTAATCTAGTCAGGCATACATGAGTCTATACAGTTGCCTAAATGTTTATACAGGGCATTGGTGTACACCTCTGCATAGGAGTTATTGTTGGCTATGATTGCAAGGGTATAAAAACTTTATACCATCATTTAGTAGGCTGTAGTTTACTTTGGAAAAGTTTTGTAGTTTTTTTGTTCCTGTCGTGGTGACAGGTTCAATAGTTACTTTTGAATGAGACCGATTTATGGTCCGACCTGGGGGAGGGGGGGTACATGTGAGCCCCTTGTGGGGGAGTACACTATCTGTTCCAGAGCATTTATATTGACAAAGTCCAGGAACCTCTGGGGGAGCATATTTGTGCTCATGTATGTCACCCAGTCAGTGGAAGGATAGTTGAAATCTCCCATGACTAATGTGTTGGGCTCCATGGAGAGGGACTCCAGTAAGTCCAGGTAGGTGGTGTGCTTTTCTTGGTTCATGGTGGGGGATGTATAGCTAGCAATGATGTGGTACTGAATTTTGCCTACAGTTAATTGGACACGGAGTAGTTAGAGAGTCGTACTACATGACCAGTCTTGAGGTGTACTTGGCTTTAATGAAGATGAATACACCTTCATTTTGAGGTCTAAACATGTGGAAGGCATTGTAGCCTTGCATGGCTGGGATGCTCTCTGAGGCCTTGAACCATATCTCAGTGACTGCACAAATGTCACCATCTTCCAAGGTGAGGACTGCTTGCAGGGAAATGTCCTAGCATTAAACTGCAGAACCTTGAGTTTGTCTGGAGTGGATTTTGCTAAATTGGAAATTTTATTTTTTTGACATTGCCTAAAAAAGGCACTATGGGTAGGCAAGTGCCTTTGCCAGTATCCAGCAGCTTATAGGAGACAGGTGCAGACAATCTCTGGCAAAGCAGTGTGGCCTGACGACCATGTCTTCCCAGGCTGACAGATACTGGATCCCTCTGGACTGACACCACAAGCTAAGCCAACTATTAAAGTTGATCATTTTATTTTTGTTTATATTGTGGCATCATCCTGGGTGAAGGTAGAATGCTGCTTAGGGCTAGGGTCATACTTGCCTGAGACACAATCTGAGAGTTCGGTCATCATGTCTCTCTTCATATAGTTCAGCGAGGTAATTCACAAGTCATGCATCCCAACATGGACTACAACAGAATCATAATGGTACTTGTTGAGTGAGTCGAGTGCATGTGTGATTTGATGGAGCCTGTCACCGAACAGGCAGCTGACCGTGACTTTCTCCTTGTCCAGCCCGGTGAAGGGGACATCTGTGTGTTTCACTATGGAGTCACCTATGACCAAAACATTAGGTTTTGAGGTGTGTGGCCTTAGGGGCTTATTTGCAGAGACATTTGTGTATGTATTATTATGCGTAGTGGTTTCTATTTGCATAGTAGCGTGTGCAAGTAGTTTACATTTGGGAGGTCTCTGATCTTTCGGTAGGCTTCTAATGAGTACCTCCACATATGTGGGTTTGTATGTCGTGACCTCATTTTGTATGAGAGGTGAACTGTATGTGCTGACATCCGGTTTGATGTCTGGCTTGTTATTACGTGACAGAATTGATTCCAATTTCATAGTGTAATTACATTTCAGATAGGATCTTTCGGCTTTTTCCCAGTTAGGGGTCACCAAAGCGGAACTCCGGTCCGCTAATGATTGGCAGTAGATTTTTACGTACTGGCTTGCCAGGCCTAATGTACAACCTTCAATGAAGGAACGCCCATTCACGCATGTCGTCACACAGAAGACGCTCTGAGAATCGAACGAGCAACGTCTAACTGTGAGGCGACAACGCTACCGCAGCACCACCACCGCACATTTCAGATAGGATATTTCTTTGTTTTAGGATCAAGTGGTTGTCAGTATACATGAGGCAATTACTACATTGTCTTAGGATGTCCATGTCAATCAGGCTGGCTGGTGAAATGACGGGAAACTGCCTGTCCATTTTAGCAATTTTTTACTGTATGTACTATTAGAAAAGGGAGTGGGCTAGTTTGAGCAGTTTTTGTGCTAGGACTAACAAAAGTGCCTGTACTATTGAAGGCTATGGATGACAAGTGTGGCAACACTGTTCAGTCCACCCATGGTGCAGTAGAGAAGTTTGGGAGGGTTCCATTGACAGATGTCTAGGGAAAAACTGAGTTTCAAAATGATTGCATCTATACAGGGCATACCTAACTCCTGTTGTGTGATGCGCTGCAATGTGCAAATGCGACGCTTAAATACAGGTGAAATTAAAATACTTAAGTTGATCTACCGATAGGAAAGCACACAACTAACCTTCTTCTAGCAATCCCCAGTTGAGTCAAGGCTGGATCCACACTCTTCTGCCACAAGGGTGCAGGGGAGCCCTTAATGTAAGATGGCTGGTTTAGTGCTCAAGTGTATCAATAACATGCTAGATTCAGCAGGTCTTGAATCTAGTATATGCTATCTAGGTTATCAGAACAGTGCAAATCAAGTGCAGAGAAGTGTAAAAAAATACTTAAGAGCCCTTGTGTGCGTTTCTCAGCTCAGACAGACCAGAGAAACACCTACTGCTACCAGATGAACAGTCCCAGTCCTCCCAATGTGAAAGCAAAGTAAAGGAGTGTCTGGAGTGAAATGTTACTACAAACTTAAAGATATAGATACAGCACTACACTTTAAACAGTGTATATAAAAGTGTAAGTATTCAATAAAAGCACTTTGCTTTGAATAAATGAGCCAAGAGCCATTCAATTGTACAAAATTTATAAAGGCACTAAAAAACAAGATAAGCTGATTAATAAGCCCTCCAGTCAATAAAACTACATTCAGAACTCTCAGGTGTTTCCCCAACCTCAACAGATCAGGCTACCTCACAGTGCACTAGGCAGAAAATCTACTGACCTCTTTTGCGTAAAAAAAATTGTTTCCTAGAGAATAAAAATATGCTACTTTATCCAACAGCTAGCTAGATAATGAAGTCAGATCAAGTAGAACAGACAATGTGAAGCAAAATGCACTTTTTCAATATAAAAACAAGGAAAGGCAAATAAATAATTCAGGATATTAACAAAAGTGGAGAAAGGGAGGAGCCTATAAAGCTCAATTTACATTAGGGGTGGGCAGCTTAAAATCACCAGACTTAAAAAGCAGATCAACTAACGTGAGAGTGGGTTGGAAACAACAGTGCTTTAGTTTATGCAGACTTCAAATCTTTTCAAAGACAGAGGTCCACAGTTTCACTGAGTATTTAAGTAGCACTCGAGACAATTTAACTGATGAAAAACGTGAAAAGTACAGCCTAGATAACTTGTGTCCATCTCTCACATAGAACAAAAACACCAGGCCAAGTAGATTTCTTAAAACAGAAAACAAAATGGAGCAGGTACCAGAAAGCATCTCAGTTATGATAAAATACAACAGCACTATTATAGCACATTCTGAGAGACCAACGGCTACTTCGAGAGCACATTTTAAATATGTATCGTTTCAAGATATCTTGGAAGCTGCAACATCCACCAAGCTGTAAACTCAGTCTAGAAGGATTTGTCAAAGCTACAATACAATCCTATAACTGTCCACCATACAAGGGTTACCAAGTTCATCCAAACTTTTATAGTTTACTGAGACAGTGATCCTACCTAAAAAGGCAATACAATTATGTAAGATACCACAATAGTAGGTCTTCAAGGAAAGGTCAGTGTAGCAGTAAAGCTTTGATATACGAAAGCCCACTAGATTACTTTTAGTGGGAAGCCAGGCTTGTTTGTGAAATACTAAAGATAGACACTCATATGGTCGATCACTAGTGTATGACTGCCAGGCTTTTTCCCAGAAGGTTGATTTGCCAGTCTACACCATGGACTTCTCCTTTACCTATGATGGTGCAAACTTGGAGTTAGTCTATATGAACAGCTGAGGTGTGGGTGGTACAGACCCTACACTGGAGAGTGCAGTGGGGATTGCCCACTGCAAAAAAACACTTTTTTTCTGATATTTTTATGTTTCAGAATGCTGTTCACATTCTTGTGGTATCACACATTTGTGAATAAATCATAAATAAACCAAAGTCTTCTCAGAAAGCCTTTTACAGCTACACTTTATTTTATATTATCTTTTTTGTTTTGCAAACACTTGACATTTATCTTCTATAAGCATATGCTCCTAAAGGGCTTAATTCTCAAGAGAATCGATGGAAGCCGTGTTAACTGCATCAGAACCTTAACAGATGCAAGATTAGTGTTAGCCTTCATGGGGAAAACAGTACTGGTGAAAATCAGAATGTGGGTACAGTAGGCTGTCCTCAAAGATGTACTGTTATATTGAGTACATTACACAAAGATACAGCTTTCAGATCAACTCAACATTTTTAATTTATTTATTTTTTGGAGTTTGTTAACCAAGGTGGTGGACTGATACAAAGATCCATTTTTAGCCACAGCCTGGAAGCAGACCTTTCAACTGTCCCTGTTTTGGACGAATAGTCTTATTTTTCAGGTCTGATTTACCCTTTACATGAAGTACCTATTTCTGGAGCTATGTCACTGTTTTCAGGCTTTACTTTCCCTTTACACAATTTTCTGAATCCCTCCTATCATGAGGGATTTCTGAAGCTATCTAGTGCAAAAAAAAAAAAAAAAAACTACACAACTGACATACTAGTAGCAATAATTTAATTTAAAGAAAGAAAAAGGATACAATATTAAATATCCCTTTTTAAGAAGCAAATGCAAATCACCATTAATGGCAGAATTTTGCTAAGTAAATGTTTAGAATATTTGAAGAGTACTGTTGACATACTGGTATCAATTTCTACATGACTTCATAGACTATACTGTTATTCTGCTTGTCTTGTTAGTTTCTTACACTCTTATTATCATGTTTTTCTCACTACTCAGTACCCTGTATAACTTTTATTTCTTCCCAGGACTCTACTGAAAATGGATTCTTCCAAATCAGATTCTCCTGGTCAACAAATACAGATAAAAAATCCCTAGTCTGAGCTGGATAGTACACATGTACTCAGGGGAAAGCATGGACAGGACAGTCTTTCATACAAAGTATCACCAGTGAGCTAGCACTAGGAAACTCAAGGGACCACTCTACTGGTGCAGGCCATATACAAGCATACTCCAGTTGTTTGATAGCAAGAGAGGAAGCAAGAACCCCCTCCCTACCGAGTGTAGCTACCAAAATTACACCAGTTGACTAGCTCTTACTAGTGAAGGAGGAGCTGACAGTATGTGAAAACCACAAAGTTACCTTGAAAACAAACTTACTAGGAGCAGTGTATGACCAATATCTGGCCTCTTCTGTCTCTACTTTTGGTGCTCTAACCCTAGCCTGGGATGTTTGTTTGTGTCTTTCGGCTTTTCTCGGTTAGGGGTCGCCACAGCGGAACTGATTGGCAGTAGAGTTTTACGTGTTGGCTTGCCTGGCCTAACGCACAACCTTCAACGAAGGAACGCCTATTCACGCATGTCGCCACACAGAAGACGCTCTAACTGAGAATCGACTAGCCTGGGATAACTTCTGTAAATTCTTACATTGGCAAACCTTTATCATTCTCAATGGAGTCAAACAAGCCCCAGTCTCCTTCCTCTTAATGTAGGTGGCTGAGCTGCTGAGTTGACCATTTTAAGAAATTTTATTTTATTATAAAATATTTTATTATAAAAATTAAGAAATAAGAAATTTAAGAAATTTAAGAGTTCTTTTGACTGCCATTTATGAAAGTACATCTCATTGTGATTCTCACTCGAAAACAAAAACAGTGCTCAAGGGGAAACAAAATCTGACAGTCATAGAACATTTCCATGACTTTAGCTTTCCCTGCAGTGAATGAAGAAACTTTAAACTTTGGCATGATGAATGTAAGGACAGAGATTCAAACTGTCCGAGTCTACAGATTTTACACAGTCTCTTTTAACAATGTGCTTATATTTTTCCATTATTTGCTTCTCACTTTTTTAATATGCACATCTGAGTAATATCCCATATTCCTACTGGAAAAAGGAAGACTTATGTGCTATTTGGTATTTAAATTTTATGCTAATTAGATGACCCGATTTTTGGCTTGATGCCCCTACTTTTCAAGGGCCTTTATTCATATTTTCAGTGTTGGTATGCTTGGAAGTTGCAAAAGAAACCAAGGTAAGATAGTTCATCTCTTTTAAAACGTAAACCTGACAGCAGTTTCATAACAGATAAGGAGTCAGAATCTCAGCTCTGATAAACATTTTAATATTTCAAGAGCATGCTTTTAAAGACTGGAATCTTTTTTTTTTTTTTTTACCTCAGATTTCAAGCGGACTCCTAATCAAGCGGACTCCTAACAGCTCTTCCTACAAGCAACAGCTTTAAATTGTAGTCTGTTTAACTTCAGACATCACTAGCAGGAATGTTTAGTGATTATCAACATGAATTCAACAGTCAAGATAGCATCCTACTGCAGATATCAAAACTTAATTATCCAAATAAGGGGGGGAAAACACCTCTTTGGGCAAAAGGAAAAACAAAAATGGCCATACTGCAAAGAAAAAATGTGGTAAAATATGACAGGTTTTGGACTTGTCCTGTCACAGTATATGGCCAGAAAGAAATTAACGGAAATTTTATATTGATGAAATAACATTTGGAGGGTCTATATCAGAACAATGAAAGTGCATATGTGCGACTACATAACAGTCGACACATAATACGAGAAACCTGTAAATAGTGAAAAAATTCACGTGGCCGTTCAGAAAAAAAAAAATTAAAAACCATCATTAGGTGGGGGGCTGTGCCCCCAACACCCCCCTAACTAAATATACCAACTCCGAGATCGCACTATAGCGAAGGAAAGGGCAATTCCATGTAGTTGGCCAACTACCTCCTTGCCCTGTGACATATTCATCGAATAGTTTAAATGCGGTTAACCGTAGAAGCGCTTGCTCCCTGATGAAAGATTAATGAGAGGAAGTCTAGGATGGTCGGGATAGGGACAGTAAATGGGTCCAAGCCCTTATCTTCAGCCCAAATGGAAAAACGTTTCCACTTACTGTTGTAAAGTTTTCTGGTAGATGGCTTATGAGCCGCAACCAGAATGGCCTTAACAGGAGATGAGATACTGGGAGTCCTAGCCATTAATGGAACTGGATCAGCCAAGCCGCAAGCTTGAGGCTGACCAGGTTGGGCATTGGGCAATCCGTGGGATGAGAAATCAGTTCTGGACTGGGATCCAGAATCCACGGAGGAGCCACACTGTGAGACCGCAGAAAGGGGAACCAGATCTGCCGAGGCCAGAATGGGGCTATGAGGATAACTCTGCTCCCCAACCGACAGGCTTTCTGAATGAACTTCATCATGAGAGGAAGGGGAGGATAAGCATAAAGGAGCCCGGGAGGCCAAGCATGGACCAGAGCGTCTCTGGGGGTTTCCCCTCTGGGGGGAATTATTGCAAAGTACTCACTGCATTTTGTGTTTAAAGGAGAAGCAAAAAGATTGCAGCAAGGCTGACCCCATTTGTGGAAGATTTGTTTCGCAACAGATGGATTCAGCGACCACTCGTACGGAGTGAGGGGCACCCGACTTAGCTTGTCCGCTAATATGTTGGATCGTCCCAGGATGTGCGTTGCTACCAGAAAGCGGTTGGTGGAGATCGCCCATTTCCAAACTCTCATGGCCTCTCGACACAGGGGGTAAGATCTGGTTCCTCCCTGTTTGTTTATGTACCAGACTACAGACATGTTGTCTGTCTGGATCGCAATAGTCCCCAGGGGAAGAAGGTTGTGGAGGGCTTGCAATGCCAAAAGCACCGCCCTCATCTCTAGGGCACTGATATGCAATGCGGTCTCTAGGGGAGTCCACATGCCTTGAACGGATCTGCCTGAACAATGCTCCCCCCACCCGAGGCGAGAAGCGTCCGTGGTCAACGTGGCTTCAACCAGGGGGATCACAAAGGGCCTCCCTTCTCTGAGTTCCCACGCATGCAACCACCAAAGAAGAGAGTCCCTGCAAACTCTGCTCAGTGGTATGGGCGTGTTCAACAGGTGGAGCAAGAGGGACCATTGGACTTGAAGGGTCCATTGCAATATCCGCATTCGCAGGCGGGCATGGAGGGAAAGACAGATCGCAGCTGCCATAGACCCTAGTGCCCTCAGGACTAACTCCGCTGGAGGAGAAGGGTTCCGTAGAAGGGCTAACACCTGATAAGACAAACTGTTCAGTCTGATTGATGTTAGGGTAGCTCGAAAGATTCGAATATCCAACCTGGCCCCTATGAATTCCAGGGCTTGAGTGGGGCACAGGCAGGACTTCTGCAGGTTTACTGAAATGCCTAGGTTGTGGGCTAGAGTCAGTGCGTAATCTCGCTACTGAGAGCTGATGCCTGTTGGTCGGTAAGGAGCCAGTCGTCTAGGTACGGGAAGACCTGAATGCCCTGAAGTCTCAGGTGGGCAGCAACCACCGCCATGACTTTGGTGAACACTCTGGGGACTGAAGTGAGGCCGAATGGAAGAACCCTGAATTGATAATGACTGTCTCTGAGCCGGAAGCGGAGAAACCTCCTGGATCGTCTGTCCATTAAAATGTGGTAGTACGCATCCTTGAGGTCTATGGAGCACATCCAGTCATTCTCCCGCAAAAGGGGGAGGATAGATTGAAGAGTGACCATCTGGAACTTTTCCTTGGGTGTAAACAGGTTCAGAGCGGAAAGGTCTAAGATGGTTCTGAGGTCCCCCATTTTCTTTGGCACCAAAAAGAACCTTGAGTAATAACCCAATCCGGACTGATCTGGGGGGACGGGCTGGATGGCTCTTTTCCATAGTAGCTTTAAAATTTCTAAAGCCGCCACCTCCCTCTGATCGGGAGGGTACATCGGGGAGGTGTCTGGTTTTGGGGGGAAGATTTAGGAAAGGAATGAAGTAACCTCTGGAAATGATACGGAGCACCCATCGATCCGTTGTAAGGGACTCCCAGTTTGACAGGTGCTCCGTCAACCGCCCCCCGACTACCTCCAGAGAGGGACAATCGGGCAAGCCCTCAGGGCTGTTGCACGGGTCTGTCCGAGAAAGGTTCTCTAAACCCGAAATTACACGGCCCCCCTCTGCCTCTGGGCCGGCGTCCACCTTGTCCTCCTCTGCCTCTAGAGGACGAGTGGTCCGCAGCTGGATGGGATTGCTGAGACTTGCGGAACCACCGCTTCTTTTGTCCCCTCTGATTCCTGGAGAAGGATCTTTGGGGACTAGAGAAGCGGACTCCGACAGAAGACAGCGTCTTCCCGTCCTTTTCGCTTTGGACCAGCGTATCGCGGACGGTCTTGCCGAAAAGAGCAGAACCGTCAAAGGGGGCGTTCGCGAAGGACGCCTTGAAGGGATCCACGAAGTCGCAAAGACAGAGCCAGGCGTGATGTCGTAAGACGACCCCTGCTCCGATGGCTCTAGCGGCTCCCTCCGAAGCATGAGAGGGGAGCAGCATAGACGTATTGGAGATGGATTTCAGAGTGGCCATTCGTGTCGTAAACACATTCCTGTCTCCGACCGACATGGACTCTGGGGGGGGCTGCAGCGTATTCCTTGATCAAGTCTCACTGTAGCCTGATGGTATGTGCCATACAGTTCAGCTCCCTTATAGAAAAGGTCACTGAAGCAAACATCCGCTTCCCAATCCGGTCCAACGCTCGAGATTCTTTATCTGGCGGGTGGACCAGAGAACTCTCCTGAGCGAGTTCTTTCTTGGTGGCTGCCGCCACCAACATGGCATCAACAGGGGATCCTTTGGCCCACGATTGCCTATCTGTGGGGGGGATAAGTATTTTGTTGGGATGCCTAGGTATTGGCTCCACGGTGTCAGGCTCCTTCCACGCCCTGGTGGTAATTAAGTCCACCAGGGGGTCGGCCGGAGGGGATACCCAAGAAGTAGATGGGCCTGCCTCAAACGCCTCCAGGAACATGGATTCATCCAAAGGAGACATCTTCAGGGGGTGACCTTGGGGATCCCTCCCTATCATCTAAGTCCGTGTCAGTGGTAACAGACTCGGGGGAGTCCAGGTTCCTCCTTTTGCACCGACGTTTCCGAGATACCTCCTAGGTGGGGCTATCCGAAGAGGGCTCGTCCACGGGTTGTTGTTCCTCAACAGGAACTAGCTGGAGGGCTTGGGCAGGCTGTCCAGATGGTCGGAAGATGGAAGGCAGACCCTCATACAGTGGGGGTACGGGTGGATCCACAGCCCGAACCGGGGATCTGGAGGATCTCGACAGTACCCTCTCCACTACCTCAAAAGCCGAAGGAGATTCACCCTCGCCAGCCTCTGAGAGCAATCTCCTCGGCTCCGAGGAAGGGATCGGGGTCGGAGCCAAAGCAGTCGGTGCCGAGAGAGAGGTGCGCTCCGAACCCAACAGCTCCAAAGATACAACTCCCTCGGATCCGATGCTCAGCCCTCGGCCCCGAGAGCTCGGATCCGACAAACTCGAGGGCATAGTCGGCGAAGAGACCAGCGCTATCGGCGCCAACAATTCCCTGGTTCCGAATGGGCACGGGTCCGATGACTCCGAGATCCGAAAACGAGTTGGAGAAGGAGTGATCGGGGCAAACATGGGGGCCGCGCTCCCCCCCCCAGAGGGCATCATCTGATCCATATCCGCTTCGGAGATGCTTTTTGTTGACCTGGAAGAGGTAGTCGAGGTGGGATGGGAGGGCCGCCTCGACGACCTCGAGGGAGACCGATCTTCCTCCTCCGGCGAGAAGCTAGGCGAATGGAGCCGAGAGGAGAAGAGTCCGGAGACCCCCGAAGGAGACTTAGTTATTTTAGCTGGCGGAGACGAGGGGTGAGACTCGGTCCGCCTTTTATGGGATCTATGTCCCTCCTTATCCTTGTGCCTCTTCTCCTTAGTTGAGGAGGCACTAGTTTCCCCTTAGCTGAAACCCAAAGTGGTCGAGTCCCGGGTAGAGCTGAGGGAACAGAGGGCGCCGAGGCCGCAGCCGGAGCCCGAACAGGAGAGGAAGAAGAAGCTGACTCCTGGGGGAGCTTTCCCGCCAGGATCAGCTTGTTCTTCCTATCCCGAAGTGCCCGGGGGTTAAAGGCCGCACAGATCTGGCAGGCCTCTGAGAGATGGGCTGCCCCCAGGCACAAAACGCACTGAGTGTGGCCATCAGCTGGGTAAAGCTTGTGGCCACACTCAGTACATTTGGAAAAAATGGCCTTAGGCCCTTCCACCATGTTGAAGCACACACATCCAAACGCTAAGGAGGGAGGGGGAGTGACAAGAAAACTAACTACTGTACCAGTAAAAATTTAAAAAACTAACATAAACAAGGGGGTAGAAGGTTTTACTAGCACACACACTCGATTTTGAAGTTTTTTGGTGAAAAAAGATTGAAAACGATCTCACCCAGCCAGGAGCTCTTCAAAAGTAAAGCTTCTTCAGCCGCGGCAAAAAACGATCTGAGGTAATGTGGTTGGTAGCAAGGGATTATGGGTAGGGGGAGGAGCTAGGAGCTCGGATCTTGGAGCTTGGTAAGCTGCCGGCTCTGATCCGAAGTCGGATCCGATACCCACAGGTTGCAGAGCAAATGAAGTAACTACTTCAGATCAAATATGATCTTGAGCTCAAAAGTGAAAACAATACTGTCAAGAAAAGTAGCTTTCAACCTGATATCTAGGGTTTATCACAATGACAATAAAATGTAAGGCAGTTTAAGTACATACTACATACCTTATAAGACTTCTTCTGCATCATTCCATCACTGCGACAGTTGCTGGTGCTGTACTGCATTTTTGAAGGATCACTTTCCGGGAACCAGGAAGGAATGAGACCCCATCGCATAGCAGTGAGGACACGCTCTGAGCTATCAGCATCCTGAGAAGGAACAGGATAGATGATTAGTTATCTGTTAACCACCTTACCATTTGATCTGAAGAGGGTCTTCTGCAGTGAGTAACTGATGGAATTCCATCTTCTGCTGTCCCCAATTCACCAACATTCATCTCTCTTACCTCATTGCCTAGGGTCCAGGGAACAAATCCAGCAAATATCTCAGCAATCCTGTACTGTAATAGCACAGCAAGTCTAGCCCATGAAACACTCAGAGCCCCACCTAGCAGGCAAGCACAGACTACAAAACTTCTTCTTCTTTCGGCTTTTTCCCCAGTTAGAGGTCGCCATAGCGGATCACCTTGTCTGCTCATGATTGGGAGTGGAGTTTTACGGTGTCGAGTTGCCAGCCCGGCGCCCAACCTTCCACAAAAGGCACACACATGCACACACTCACACCTAGGGCCAATTTTGAGTGTCCAATCCACCTGCAGCATGCCTTTCGGATATGGGAGGAAACCGGAGCACCCGGAGGAAACCCACACGACCACAGGGAGGACATGCAGACTCTGCACAGAAGGCACCCCAGCCGAGGATCGAACCTGAGAACAGCTTGCTGTGAGGTGGCAATGCTAACCACTGCACCACCGTGGCCGCCCCAAGCACAGACTACAAAACAAGAAATAATAGAAACAAAATAAACATTTGCTTGTTTGATGGGCAGGAAACTTTATAAGCAAGCATCCAGATACAAGGAAAATAAGAAAAGGTAATAAACTGCCCATGCAGAAAGACCTCTCAGCAGATCAAATGATACGACAAGTAAACATCTGTACATCTGACTTTGGGGGAGGGGGATCTTTTGCAGTGGGTAACACTTATGAAGAAACCAAACACTGAAAATTAAGTTTCCCAAAGGACTGAAGCGAGAGAATGGACAAAAGATAAGTACTCATAAGGTCAAATCATACAACACAGACATGTCACAGTATGCCAGACTCCTGGAATCAATGCTAAAACAATAATGCTTGGAGAAGGTCACATGCAGCATGCATCGGGTGAAGTTGCTTTTGAAAGTAGCAATCTTCAACTGTTCGTTTACATTCTGTTGAAAAAATTATGCAGTTAGCCAGCTGGATAGAAAGCATTTGCTTCACCACTGCAAATCCTGTTCTCAGGGAGGGGCCTAACATTTGGTATTACTGAACTTCTCTAACTTTTTCAAGCAGAAACTGAGTTGGTGGCACTTGTCCGAGAAATAAAGGTCTCTTTCTCTCCAATTTCTGCCTCTAGTCTGGTTTAAATGGTGGTTCTTTACAACAAGGATGTGATTCCATTCTCCACAGATTTCTTCTTTGAAACCAGTTTAAATACAGCCCCAAGATTACTTTAGGAATAAAATTAGGGTCACTTCTAAGGCTCACCATTTTCTTATGAAAAGTCCAAGTATGGTTCCAAAAGGTTAAAGATTTTAAGTCCAAGATCCTCTGTACACAGGTGAACCAACAAAGTAGAGGTTTGAATGGGAGAGACAGGACAAGGGTTCTGAAATGATAAGCAGAGATGCAGAGCCCCCTTGAAAGTTTTTAACCAGCTGATGCTGGCCAACAGTCTTACCCCTCAAAAGGGCATGCTGTTCAGAGATGTCCAACACATGCACTAAGACCACTGATTAACAGAGACCCAAGTCAATCACATGACTGAGATTAGTCAGGATCAGCTACAAAATGAATAAGACAGCTGGCAAATGATACCTTTCTGCCCAAATGAAGAACCTTTTCCACTCAGACGAATATATTTGACAAATGGAAAGCTTCATGGTAGCTCCATTTAGCTCTGATTATCAGGCAGAAAAAAAGGGAGCTAAATGAAGGTCATACTGTGAAGTAGACTAGACTGTTATTCTAATTGGGTTGGTGGGAGATCCTGTTCTTGCAGAGGATTGAAAATCAGAAACTACACCCTTTTCAGCCATGAGACAAGAAGGATGAGTCGTGGTGTTTCTTCTCAGATTTTTTAATTAAAGCTAGACTCAAAGTGAATACTGGTAAGGTATGCAAGAATCTTCCTTGGCATACAAAGGAGAACGAGTACATCATCAACTCTTCCCTGACCCAATTAAATTGAAAAGACTAGAGATAGGACCACATTCCCTTAAGTCACATGCAGATCCATCTCTGGGGTAACCCAATCCAAAAAGACCTTACCCAGAAATGACTCCTGAATGCTTAACTCCAAAAGAGGCTGGAATGGCAACTTTGATACCCTACCAGCTTTTTCACTTTCCTAGGAATATGAACCTCTATAAAGCTGGATGTTTTCGTCTATGGCCAGAAGCCAGACATGCGCTGCTTCTCTGTAATTAATGTACAATTTTATCTTTTTTTTTTTTGCGCTCAAATACAAAATCAGCGACCAGCTGTCTGACTAGAGCAGGAGCAGCTCTGGTCTCTGTCCTCATTTTAAAGACTTTTAACTAGATGGTCCAAGACTAATCCTCCTTCCTACCCAGTCACTCATCAAGTGTTTTCCAGGTTGGAAGGTATGGAGGGTCTCAAGCTAATTTACAAAGGCCTTCATCAGCCCAAGGGTTTCTCCAAAGATAAAGTCCTTCATACAGGGAGGGCTGCAGAGTACAGTAGGGTAGGTTAGGATGGGAAAAAGTCATTGTCTTTAGAAGTCTCTTTCTGAGGTACAGAGGAAAATAAGAACATCTCTAAGGTTTACAGGTACATTAATACTTAATAAACATACCATCCAGGAGAACACTGAGCAGCCTGGCCAAGTTTCCCCAATTGTGCTACAGTACTGTGTGGTTAAGCGACTTCCTCAGAATCGCATATCTGGAAAAAAGAAAGGCTGAGGAAATCAAACCCTAGACTACAGGAAGCAACTTGACACTTCCCACTAAATAAACTATTTGTGTACATCTAGGGCCTGGCCCCATCCATTGTGTCCTGTTTGTATAGGATTGTCATTTAAGTATCTGGAAAGAAATGTTTACTGCAGCCATCAAAAAGTTACCTATGTCCTTGACTCGTGCATCAGTTTACTTATCAAGTTAAATGCTAAGTAAATGTTTAGAATATTTGAAGAGTACTGTTGACATATTGGTATCAATTTCTACATGACTTCATAGACTATACTGTTATTCTGCTTGTCTTGTTAGTTTCTTACACTCTTATTATCATGTTTTTCTCACTACTCAGTACCTTGTATAACTTTTATTTCTTCCCAGGACTCTACTGAAAATGGATTCTTCCAAATCAGATTCTCCTGGTCAACAAATACAGATAAAAAATCCCTAGTCTGAGCTGGATAGTACACATGTACTCAGGGGGAAAGCATGGACAGGACAGTCTTTCATACAAAGTATCACCAGTGAGCTAGCACTAGGAAACTCAAGGGACTACTCTACTGGTGCAGGCCATATACAAGCATACTCCAGTTGTTTGATAACAAGAGAGGAAGCGAGAACCCCCTCCCTACAGAGTGTAGCTACCAAAATTACACCAGTTCGCTAGCTCTTCCTAGTGAAGGAGGAGCTGACAGTATGTGAAAATCACAAAGTTACCTTGAAAACAAACTTACTAGGAGCAGTGTATGACCAATATCTGGCCTCTTCCCTCTCTACTTTTGGTGCTCTAACCCTAGCCTGGGATGTTTGTTTGTGTCTTTCGGCTTTTGTCGGTTAGGGGTTGCCACAGCGGAACTCCGGTCCACTAATGATTGGCAGAGTTTTACGTGCTGGCTTGCCGGGCCTAACGCACAACCTTCAGCGAAGGAATGCCTATTCACGTATGTCGCCACACAGAATACACTCTAACTGAGAATCGACTAGCCTGGGATAACTTCTGTAAATTCTTACATTGGCAAACCTTTACCATTCTCAATGGAGTCAAACAGGCCCCAGTCTCCTTCCTCTTAATGTAGATGGCTGAGCTGCTGAGTTGACCTTTTTAAGAAATAGAGTTCTTTTTACGGGCAGACTGCCATTTATGAAAGTACATCTCATTGTGATTCTCACTCAAAAACAAAAACAGTGCTCAAGGGGAAACAAAATCTGACAGTCATAGAACATTTCCATGACTTTAGCTTTCCCTGCAGTTAATGAAGAAACTTTAAACTTTGGCATGATGAATGTAAGGACAGAGATTCAAACTGTCCGAGTTGCAAGAACAGAGTACTGCACAGGCTAGACTCTCTCTCCTAGACCAGCACATGATTCCATGATATGGGCAGACAGATGCAAGTTTCCAAGCGTCGTTAAAACAGAAAAACACAGAAGAGGACATTACAACAGTTATTCACTACAGAAGGCACCTGAAGTCAGATAGTACTGCTTATAGTTATCAAGTCTTACCTTTGTGTGCACCGCTGTACATTTTCAACTTTTTGGAAGACAGTAGCATTTAAACAATTAAATATTTTGATATAAGAGGACACCCTGTAACTTGATTAGTACTAACTGCTCAGCACAGGAACATCACCTGATGTGTTACAGCTATTTTCTTTTTCCATCTAGTATTTCATAAATTAATTAGACAGAAGCAGTTATATAACTCTTTTCTGGCCCATTCCACCAAGACCATCAATCCCCAACTATATTTTAACAGAACTTGGCTTCCAACCAGCTTGTTTAAAAGGCTAGAGAATTCCATGATGAAACTAAATATAACTTTTTTTTTTCATTTTATATCTAGATATTCTATGCTATACAAACTATCCAAATCATACTATTTATTATATGTTAATTTCTTATACCCCAAAATAGTTGTCAAGGGCACTGCCAACAGCTCGGAGATGATTTTGTTTTTTCAGTCTCTTCTTAGGATTCACAGAATGCAGTTTGTTTCACAGTCGACACAAGGAAGAGTCCTCTCCACTTTGTTACACTGTCTGGTACTATGATTTGTTAGTTTCTTAGAATGAACTATTGTCCAAACTGCTAAAAGTCTAGCATCTCGGCTTATTGATCAATTACTTAAAGTACAGTTGTGTACACTTACCATAAATGTAGATGTTCGAGTGTATTCACTGTTGCAGTCATTACATTTGGGTAATCTGCTCACAGGTTGCCCTCAGTCGGCCTGATTAACAAAGTCTTGGGTCCTGCGTCGGTTGCTGTCCCTTCTTCCATGACGTCAGGTTGTCAGGGGAATAAAATATGCAGCCGACGCCATTTTCATCAGTTTTTCTTGCCCCAGATGTCAGGTGCCCCCCAAATGGGGAGCAAAATATATATATATATATATATATATATATATATATATATATATATATATATGCATGTAATTTAGAACACAAAAAAATATATCTCCAAATAAAAGCAAATACAACAAAAAGGCTTTTAAGCATAGTAAAAGAAAGAAGAGGTATAACAAGAGAAGTAGGGGGCTGGCGGGTGGGTAACCAGGACTGCAACAGTGAATACCCTCGAAAATCTACATTTATGGTAAGTGTACACAACTGTACTATGTTCTTTGTGTTTCACTGTTGCAGTCATTACATTTGGGTAGAATCCCAAAACTATGGTTGGGAGGATGGAATTATACAGCATTAGGAGCAGCTATAAGGCCCTGCAGGACAGCAGTGGCAAAGCCTGCTTTGGATTTAATGAAGAGAGGTAAATGGTAATGTTTGGTGAATGTATGAACTGAGCTCCAGGTAGCAAGCTTCTAGTATGTCTCTGGTAGGAACCCCTCTGAGAAAGGCTGCAGAAGTAGATGCAGCCCTGGTGGAATGGGATCTGATCCCCTTGGGAACAGGTTTAGCACGATGCATGTAGCAGAAACAAATACAATGGCTTATCCATTTTGAAATAGTCTGCTTTGAAATAGCCTTTCCCTCTGCTCCTGCAGCAAATGCCACCAGTAGTTGCTCAGATTTTCTTAGAGATTTTGTCCTGTTTAAGTAGAATCTTAGTTGTCTGTGTACATCCAATGAATGCAGAATCCGCTCTCCCTTATTCTGTGGATTTGGGAAAAAGGTTGGCAGATGAATAGTCTGATTAAGAGCCACACTAGATACCACCTTAGGCATAAAGGATGGATTGGTTCTGAGCGACACCCTGTCTGGGTAGAAAATAATAAAAGGCTCCACTATCATGAGAGCCTGTAGTTCTGAAATCCTTCTAGCTGAAGTGACTGCTAAATGAAAATGGGGCCAAGCCTCCTCCAGCTTCCTTCCTACCCCCACAGGAGTTCCCCAAGGGTCCATACTTGGTCCTCTGCTATTCAACATCTTCATAAACGACTTCCACAAAGCTATTCCCAATACCAAAATTGTCCAATACGCAGATGACTCTACTTTGATCTGCTATGCCCCTAACCTTACAGAACTCAAATCTCTAACCCAAACCGCCTTCTCAACCACTGAAAAATGGATGCACCAAAACCACCTCTCACTAAATGCTAACAAAACTAAGATTCTCCTATTCACTCACTCTAAATCCACCCCCTCTGTCAAAAACTCATTTCAAATTACAAGCCTTAACAACTCCATCATTGACATCGTTCCCTCTGCAAAACTCCTAGTGGTCACCATTGATGAACACTTAAAATTCAATACCCACATCCAACTTACCATTAAAAAAACCCACATAAAACTTGGCCTACTATATAGAAATAATCAATTTCTCTCCCCCTCTACTAGACAGACCTTGGCCACTACCTATCTCCTCCCATATCTTCTATATGGTGCTCCTCTACTTACAAATCTATCACCCACCCTAACCACCAAACTGGAAATATGCGACAATAAAATCTCCAAATTCGCCACCAAGTCAAATTCCCTCTCTCATCACTGCACCTCCCTTCAAACTTTAAATTGGCTTGAACTCCCTAATCAACTAGACTACCTCCAAATTGTCTCAGCCCACAAACTTATATTCCAACCTAGCAGCTGCCATGCACTATCAAATATTCTTCAACCTTATACCCCCCAAACCCCTCAGATCTTCCCACCAAAATCTTATTTCCGTCCACAAATCTAAGCGCTCAGCTGGTCAGATTCTAATCTCCTTTACCCTAGCTAAAAAATGGAATGTCCTGCCCGCTACACTAAAGACATGTGACAACCTACACTCCTTCAAAACTCAACTCCACTGCTACCTGCAAACTCAAAGAAAATGCAACTGTACTCTTCATTCTATACCTCCCCTCCTCCTTTGCTCCTGGCTAAACTTCATACCCCTCTATTCTGCCACTTACTCACACATTGTTGTTATAACTAACAAACCTTTTTCTTTTTTTTCAACCTATGTTCTATGCCTTTCACCCTCCAGGACAATTCCTCTTGAAAATCCTAATAGCTTGTTTTTTAAATGAATTCATACATGTTTTTCTAACTGTTTTGTGGAATTCCCACCTATTTTTGATTGTAATAACAGTTCAGTGTATTTTTACTATTATCTTTCATTATGTGACTTACCATTGTACTGTGGAGCTTTTCTCCCCGGGCCTCCACTGAAAACGGGCTCTCAAGCCCAGTGGACCTCCTCGGTCACCAAACTGAAATAAAATAAAATAAATAAAAGCTGTCTTCCAAGAGAGAAATTTTATGTCTGCAGTAGCAGCTGGCTCAAAAGGAGGTAGGGCGAGTTTTTCCAACACAAAATTGAGGTCCCATGCTGGAGTTGGTGCTCTCCTGGGAGGTCTCAAATTTTTGGCCTCTCTGAGATACTGCTTTAGCAGGGGATGAGAAAAGAGGGGAGGCTCTGTGTTGTAATGAGCTGAAATGGCAGATGCATGGATTTTTATGGAAGAGAAAGATAGGCCCTTGTGAAGCATCTAAGTTAAATACTGCAGAATCTGAGGAATATTGGGCATTGCTGTGTTTATTCATTGTGCCTGATTCCAGGCACAGAATCTTTTCCATTTATCAGCATAAGATTTTCTAGTACTAGGCCTTTTAGCCTCCAAAATGACATCCATCACAGGTTTGCTGAGAGATGTAACTGGTGAAATTAGTTGATTAGTCATGCTGCAAGATTCAGAGTTTAGAGATGAGTGTGCAGAATTTGATAGTTCTGCTGAGACAGTAGATAAGGTGTCTGAGGCAGGTACAACGGAGGAAGGTGTGACATATTGCATAGGAGCGGGTACCAGTGTTGGCGAGGCCAGTCTGGAGCAATCAGAATAAATTTTGGGCTTTCCTGTTTGACTTTTAGTAATACCTTGGAGAGCAAAGGCAGAAGGGGAAAGGCATAGACTGATAGGTTTTTCCAGCTGAAGGATAGAGCATCCACTTTCCAAGCTTTTTTGTAATGGCTTCTTGTGCAGAATTTATCCAACTGATAGTTTTGGGGTGAGGCAAAAAGATCTATGTCTGGGCTCCCCCATTTGCATGTCAACATACTGAAGATTTGTGGATCCAGTTTCCATTTGTGTGGGTCCATAAGATTTCTGCTTAGTTCGTCTGCCAGAGTATTTTGCTTTCCTGGCAGGAATTGAGCTTGTAGATGTATTTGGTGAGTCAAGGCTGTGTTCCACAAAGCCATGGCTAGTCTGCAAAGGGGGTAGGAATGGGTACCCCCCTGCTTGTTTATGTACCACATGACTGTGGTGTTGTCCGTCTTTATCAGTAGTTGTCCTGGATGAAGAAAGTCCTTGAAGGCTGTCATAGCATTCTGTACAGCTAGCATCTCTTTCTGGTTGATATGCAGATGCATTTGATTTGTGCTCCATTCGCCCTGAATGCATAGATGTGCCCCCCAAGCATAATCTGATGCATCTGTAGTCAGGGTTTGGTTGGCAGGGGGTGGAATGAATGACAGTCCCCTGTTTTGGTGACAGGCCTCTGCCCACCATAGGAACTCTTGCTGCAGGCAAGGAATTATAGGAATCATTATTTCCAGGCTGTGACAATGTTGACTCCATAAGCTTTTTAGGTACCATTGAAGTTTCCTCATATGCAGTCTTGCATATGGAATTAGTAGAATGCAGGAAGCCATGAACCCCAGGGCCTGTAGAATTTGTCTTGCAGATAACTGGGTTTTTGTGGCCAATTGTTTGAAGTAAGTCATCAATTGGATTTGTTTTTCTGGCGTGAGGTAAGTCATCTGGGCAGCTGTATTCAAGCTTGCACCCAGGAATGTAATTCTTTGAGAGGGTACCAGTTATGATTTATTTTCATTTATGGTGTACCCTAGGCAAGTTAGAAGCCTTTTTACAAATGCCAGATGCTGTAGAAGAGTGTCCTTGTTTTCTGCCTGAATTAGACAATCGCCCAGATAGGGATAAATTTGAATGTTTCTTTGTCTGCAAAATGCAATTACTGGTGCCAGGCCCTTTGTGAAGACCCTGGGCACAGTAGATAAGCCAAAGGGCAGTGCAGAGAACTGGTAATGCAAATAGCCTGCTTTGAAGCGGAGGTATCTTCTGCAAGATTCCCTGATTGGGATATGCAGGTAAGCCTCTTTTAAGTCTAGAGTTACCAACCAGGTATCCTTGCCTAGCATAGGCAGTAACTGTTGTAGAGTCAGCATCTTGAATTTTGGAATGTCCAGAAATGTATTTAGAATGGATAAGTCCAGAATTGGACACCATGATTTGTCCTCTGCCCACTAATTTGGTGGCAGATCTGGCCATCCGTTTGGGATTGGCAACATGTGGAAATGAAATCTCTATCCCTGGGATACTATAATTAAAACCCACTTGTCCTGGGTAATAACATGCCAATTAATTGGATTTGTTTTTCTGGCGTGAGGTAAGTCATCTGGGCAGCTGTATTCAAGCTTGCACCCAGGAATGTAATTCTTTGAGAGGGTACCAGTTATGATTTATTTTCATTTATGGTGTACCCTAGGCAAGTTAGAAGCCTTTTTACAAATGCCAGATGCTGTAGAAGAGTGTCCTTGTTTTCTGCCTGAATTAGACAATCGCCCAGATAGGGATAAATTTGAATGTTTCTTTGTCTGCAAAATGCAATTACTGGTGCCAGGCCCTTTGTGAAGACCCTGGGCACAGTAGATAAGCCAAAGGGCAGTGCAGAGAACTGGTAATGCAAATAGCCTGCTTTGAAGCGGAGGTATCTTCTGCAAGATTCCCTGATTGGGATATGCAGGTAAGCCTCTTTTAAGTCTAGAGTTACCAACCAGGTATCCTTGCCTAGCATAGGCAGTAACTGTTGTAGAGTCAGCATCTTGAATTTTGGAATGTCCAGAAATGTATTTAGAATGGATAAGTCCAGAATTGGACGCCATGATTTGTCCTCTGCCCACTGATTTGGTGGCAGATCTGGCCATCCGTTTGGGATTGGCAACATGTGGAAATGAAATCTGTATCCCTGGGATACTATAATTAAAACCCACTTGTCCTGGGTAATAACATGCCAATTTTGTGCATGAAGTGCTAGTTTTCCCCCAAAGGGGCTGCCAAAAGATAAGTGCTTGGAGATGGCAGAGGAAAGTCATTCGGACTGTTTACCGTAGGGAGGTGCCTTGCTACTTCCAGATTTGGAGGTGGAGGCACCCCATTGTTTTCATCTGTAAGTTCCTTGTGACTGAAACCTGGAGCCTTTAGAGTGTCTGGGTTTGAGCTGAGTGGCTCTGGTGGGTACTGGAAAGGATCAATTCTTAGGCCAGTGCCTACTGAACCTGGGTGGCTGCACTTGTAGGAAATATTTTACAGTTTGCATAGATTTAGCTTTGTCTTCCATCTTTTTCAAAACCTCTTCTGCCTTATTACCAA
>NC_056739.1:1996322340-1996442340 GCF_019279795.1 Protopterus annectens
GGAAGGCAAGCTGTAAACTACAGAACCAACAGTTGTGAATAAGCAGTGCTAACCAATATACCCTCCTAAGTAAAATAACTTTAACTTACTTTGGTTAATTGTCTCAAGAGCAACACTTCATGGGCCAAACATGAAATTATTTACCAGCTTGCTAATACAGTGCTGCTCTTCATGCAAGGACTTATCCAGCTTTTTGGAAAAGTCTATCACTTTAACTGTTATGTGCTTTACATCACTGTATTGTCTTCAGCAGGACACATTTTCATTATGTAAAACTGGGGTAGCAACTAACAGCAGAAACTAAAAAAGAGCATATGTCATGCAGACCAAGAGATTCTTTCCTTCCTTAAACGGTATATAAAACTTTAACAGGAAAAATGATGGCTATCTTCATGATCTATGGCAAAGAAAACAGAAATGAAACTGAAATGTACTGAAGAATTTCTGGACACTGGACTACATCTGGGTGACATAGGAATAAAACAGAGCAAGAATATGGTTAGTTACATTACCAGGTGGAGTTTTCCTTTCGGAGTTCATGACTACATGGTGATTTACAAAGGCGCAGCACCACATACTATGACTTAACTGCAACAGACTTATCAAAACCTGACTGATTTGCAAAGTATCACCCTAAAAAAAGGGTTGGCAGGATGGCCTAATGGTTAAGGTGTTTGCCTTACAAATACAAGGTACAGGGTTTGAATCTCACAGGGGATAATTGGCTAGGCTTACAATGGCTCGCAAGGGCAGTTAGCCTAGTACTAATCTATGAATCTATGAAAAGAACAATACAAGTCTGCAAAAAAATTCAGTTTTGCTACCTACAGAAAAATTTATGCTTTGCAGAAACAGAATTTTAATTCTAATTTTAATTCTGCAAACAGTTATTTTGCATAGCTAAGCAAGTTTGTCTTGTGATTTTACAAATAGTACAAAATAATCTGCTATGCAACTACAATATAACATGTAAATACTAAATGGGGGCAGTAGTGAAGCAGTGGCTCTCTGACCCGCAGTTCAGCTCATCAGTCTGTTTTTGTTTTCTCTTTTGCTTTTTTTTTTTTTAAATTTCTAAAGGTTAAATGTCCTTCTATGAAGCAAAAATTAAAGCAAAAAAAAAAAGACTAAATAGGCGAAAGTAACAAAACAGCAACTGAACTAAATAATCTAGTTTGACAATGCACACAAGTCTACCTATACTTTACCCTCTTATCTTGCTGATATTAGTACTGCTGCTGTTTCTTTTAACTGCTAAATCCATAGAAAGTGCAGTTGTGCAAGTTGCACCTGCCCATTAACAGTAGATTTTCAAAATCCTCATTGCTGCAGTAGTGTTCAACAGGTCAACTTCCAAAAGCTCTGTCTCTTTCCCACACTTCCACTGTAAATGCTGATTAGTCAGTCCTGAGGAAGGAAAATCAGCAGTTAAGTGTGGAAATCTTCATGCCTTTCTTGCCTAAAAGTTAAGCAGCAGCATATTCATCCTGAACTAAAGGTCAGCTCACTGTGCTTTCTCCTATTAACCTGGTGAACCTGGGCATTCTGAGGCAGTGTAGCAACTGCCTCATGTTCACAGACAACCCTCTCCTCTTACCTCCCAACACTCAAACTTCTGAGAGATGCACTTATATAACAAACTGGAAGCCATGCACTCTCAAGCCAAGGCCAGAATAGCTTGTCAAGAGGAGAAGGTCAACACCTGCACCACATACGACACACAGCCCTCCAGAACACCCACCATCACAGCTCTCATATAAAAACACAAACCACACACCCACCTTTGTGGAGGCTCTCAATAGAAATCTACCCAAACAGCAGAGACCTCCAAGGCAGAAATACACTCGACCACCACAACACAGCACAAACCACAAGACACATAGCTCACCTTACACAGTGTGCCCCTCAACCTAAGCCCCTAAGGCAAAACAGCTTGTCCAATACACTAATCATAGGTGACTCAATAGTGAGGCACACTGATGTCCTATCCACTAGGTTGAATAAGGAGAAGGTAACAGTCAGCTGTCTATCATGTGCCAGAATCCAACACATAACATATGCACTCAGGTCACTCCACAAGTATGACTGTCACTGTCCATGGGGATGTGAATGACCCGAGATGCACCTCCCTGGGCTACATGAAAAGAGACATGGAAGAGCTCTCGGATTATGTGGCCCAGGCAAGTAGGGCCTTAGCCCTGAGCAGCATCCTACCGTCGTCCAGAATGATACTGCAGTACAACCAAAAAATGACTGACTTCAACAATTGGCTAAGTTTCTGGTGTCATTCTAAGGGGATCCAGTATCTGTCTGCTTGGAATGACATGACTGACAGACCTCAATGCTTTGCCAGAGATGGCCTGCATCTGTTACCCCTGGGTTTCCGGATACTGGCTAAGGCTCTTGCCACTAATATAGTGCCTTTTTTAGGCATTGTTCCAAAGACCACATTACCACCGTAACAGCTATATATAAATGCAACCTAAGGGTCATGCTGCTCAATGCTAGAAGTCTAAATCTCAAGATACACTTGCTCGAAGCACTCCGCAAAATTGAGAACATCGACATTTGTGCTGCAACGGAGACCTGGTTTAAAGCAGCAGAAAGCACCACTGTGCTACCAGATTATAACTCATTTCACACCTTTCAGCCTCAGAACATGGACCGAAGCTCCAAAGACGATGCTATCTCCAGACTAGTAGCCCAGCATAATGCATCTGAGACACTTCAGGTACAACTAACATTGGATAAGACGGCGATTCAGGTCATAGCCTGCTATAGCTCCCCAACCATGTCCCAAGACTCTCACTCCACATTCCTAAGTACCTTGGAAACTATTAGGGTCCAACCCAACACTCTCATACTAGGTGACTTCAACTACCCCTCCATCTCCTGATAAAACTACTCATGCACCAATACACTGGCCCAACGCGTCCTGGAATTCATCAATTCCAATGCCCTGAACTAGCTCATTCTTACTCCCACTAGATGAAGCAACATCCTTGACCTGGTTATTACTAACATGGGCAACCATTGCTTTACACCAATAGTCAATTCCTCCCTGGTTAGATCTGACCACAAACTAATCACCATGGAAATCCACATCTCACCCACACCCCCCGCAAAAGTAACCACCTGAAAAACTTCTCCAAAGCTGTCTTTTGGCTCCTAAAAACAGAGGTGGCTAACTTTACAGCACCCATGTCAATGGAAAATAGATGCAGGACTGCCGAGTCATATACCACTGCACTGTACGAACACATACATAAATGCATGGAACTAGCCATACCCAACAGAACCAAGACGCTCTCCTCCAAAAAAAGGAAGCCAATCTGGTGGTCCCCTGCCATTAATAAACTCTACAACAGAAGGCAGAAACTGTTGCAGAAAAAGGTGAAGTCCCAAGACTCGAAAAACTACCTTATTAGCCTCAACAGAAAGTTGAGATTCCTCATCAAAACCTCTAAATCCAGCTATGAAGGCAGAATTGTGGCAGACACTAAAAACAACCACAAAGTCTTCTATAGTTATATCAAGAATCTCCACAGCAATACCCAGGTTTGCTCTGAGTTACTGCACAATGGTACCTCCTATACTGAGCCAACAGATATTGCCAAAATATTGGCAGACAGATTCAGTGCCAACTTTACCCCCCCCCCCCAAAGGGCCAATCATAATACCAGAGGAATGTCAGGCACCCAGCATTACTGCAGCACAGGTTAAAGCTGCATTGTCCAAGGCCAAGAATACAGCTTCCATGGGACCAGACAATATCCCTGGATGTGTTGTATATGATTTACAAAGTAAACTGGCACCACATCTGTGTGCCCTGTGCAATCACAGCCTCACCTCAAGCTTTGTCCCTACCGAATGGCGCACTGCTACAGTCATCCCTCTCCATAAAGACCCTGGGAATTTTTGCCCCATTAGCCTGATGAGTCTGACATGTAAGGCTATGGAGCCCATCATCATGGACCTAATTAACAAGGATATAGGGAATCTTCAAACTCTAGATCCCACATAATTTGGTTTTGTGAAAGGCAGATCATGCCTGCTCAACCTGGTTGACTTCTTTGAGTCAGTCACTAGAGCTGTGGAGGAGGGCAAGGCAGTTCATGCAGTCTACCTCGATCTGGCCAAGGCCTTTGATACCATTCCCCACTCAGGAATTATTGATAAACTCACCAAACTAGGCATCAACCTCTATAACACTAGGTTGGTTGCAAACTGGCTCACAGACTCCAAGTCAGACTGCCGACCTGTCATGAGTTGAGTCCCATAGGGATCGGTCCTGGGTCCTCTCCTGTTTGGCAGCTACTTCTCGGACATCCAGGCCAACACGGAGGGACTCTGGCTGACCAAGTTCGCACACGACTGCAAGCTGGGAGCCATTATTAACTTCCCACGTGATGTCGACATCCTACAGAAAGGCCTCACTGAGACCAATGACTAATGTTGAAACCATGGCCCTAAGCTTAATGCCAAAAGATGCATCGTCATCCCCTTTGGGAAAAACTCAGTTCCCACCAATTACCACACTGATGGGAGCCCGCTGAACACTGAAGGTGTTATAAGAGATCTGGGGACACAGGCCGACAGCAAAGTCTCCTTCGACCACAACATTGCCACTGTGGTGAAAAAGTCCTTATATGTGGCACATCTCATTACCAAGGGTTTTGCATCCAGGAAGAAAGAGGTCATCATCTCTCTCTACTCTTCCCTCATTAGGCTAATCATAAAGTATAATGCCCCATTTGGCATATACTTCACTAGACACATGCAACTGCTGGAAAGGCCACAAATGTACCTCATGAAGAGGATCCTAGGCTTTAACACATGCCCTACACGGAAGACTCAAACAACTCCAGCTATTCTCTGTCTCATATCGTCTACTAAGAGGCAATCTTTGCTTGACTTACAAAGCCATGTCTGATCCAGCTCTGTTAGAAATGCTACATCTAAAGAAATCCAAATCTCTCCGCACCACACACTCCAGAGACCCCAACCTCATTACCACAATCAACAGAACATGCTGGAGGGACATGCTCATAACCCAGAGATTGCCCATGCTCTGGAATAGACTTCCCATACATGTCAAGAAGAGCACCTCACTGGCCCTCTTCAAAAGAAATCTTGAGGAGTGGATGGGAAATCGAACGTTCACCCCATGGATCACTGCAGTGGCTCTACTTGATAGAGGCACTAGGAGCCAACGTTGGGGGCACAATGCCAGGGCACTTCTATGGGCTAGGCTTGTAAAGGGGCCAGGGCCATTAGCCTAGTATACACCTATGAACTAAACAAACAAGAAATAACCACCAAGTTGTTTCACAACAGTAACTGTACATACCACTAGAAAGACAATGGGGTGTGCAGCTACTGCAGCAGTGAAGAATTCGAACACCTGCTGTTATGAGTAAGTGCAGCTTGCATAACTCCACCACATTCATCATTCCCACTGCTGCAGTAGCCTTTAGGCTGTATGGGATTTATTACCAAAGCCTATACAAACTGGAAGGAAGGAAGGATATGGATCTAGGAGCCCCAAAGAGAATGGTCCTGGCAAACCCAGTCCTGAATCTAGGAAAAAAAGAATCCAGTATGCAATTCCCTGCAGTGGCAGGGTCTATATATCACATAGTCGAACTGCAATAAGTTTGACTACGGAAATGTTGAACCCGGAAGTTCGAAATGCAATAAGTTCGAACACTCAGAAAATCGCTGTTCTGGTACAAATCCAAAAAACACGTACACTTCAAACTATTCCTAATGTGGGGGGGTTGTGCCCCCCACACCCCCCTACTTAAATATACCAACTCCGACATCGCACCACAGTGGAGGAAATAGCAAAGCCACGGAAATAGCCCACCAATTTTATTTCCCTGGGAAAAGATTTGGTGTTCCACGGCCCTACTGGGTACAATAAAAGGCAATAATCATGAATAACCCAATGGAAATATGTCGGACACATGTTGCATCTTCTTAGTCCAACCATAAGAAATAAACAGCCAACTGGCTTTTCTAAAGGACTTGGTTCTGTCAAAATAAGTACCTGAGCTGCCTATGCATGCTCAGAGTATGTGGAATCCCCTCTCCATAGTTTTAAGGGTTAGAATAGAACACTGGGAGATTGATGGCCTGATTCAAAAAACTCAGGAACAACCTTGGATACGAATGAGGGATTATTGATGCCCTATCCCAAAAGCAGACCAGAAAAGGTTTACCTACCAAGAGAAACTGTAACTCATGTACTTACCCTGTAAATGTTTTGAGCAAAGAGAAGAACAGTTTTCCATGTAATGAACCTTAATTCTGTCAAATGTTCAGGTTCAGCTGGAGATGTGGTTAACTTTTCCAGAGAAATTTAATATCCCAGAAAGGAGCAATCTGATGGACAGGAGATCTCAGGTGAAACACTCCTATCAGAAACATTTTTTTTTGAAGAAAGAGAAGGATCCATGGGTAGACAAACTGAAATGGCCCAAAGAAGTGCCAGAGCTTAGTAACGCAAACAAGTACTTGAGCATCAGTGGTACAAACCCTGATAAGGCCCTGATTATTGGAGAGACATAAACCAAAAAATTCTTCCATATGTCAAGATAAGATTTTTTAGTAGCGGGATTTCTTGCCTCCTTTAGTACCTGCTGCATGTCCTCTGAATGAGGACCCCATCTTAGTCTAGCTCAAAAATACAATTCTCACATAGGAGAAGGTCAAAGGACTCTAAGAAAAGAGAGTAACCAAATCCCCCCGATTTGGTCATTTTAGACAATGAGACGCACCAAAAAGCAGGTGCAGGAGAATGTTGAATCAGATGAAGAGAGACAACATGGGTCTACTGTTATGGTAAGTACATAACTTTCTTATCTGATGTGGTCGTCTGCGAATGGCTTCAACCTGTGGGACATAGTCCCCAGCCACGTAAAAATCCCTGGGAAGATCTACAGAAGGATATTATGCAACACAGTTGAGCCAAAGGAAGCCCTGGACCTAAACTGAATGTCCGGGTTGTAATGAGAAACAAAGATGTGATGGCCCACCCAAGCAGCCAGTGCACAGACCTCATCCAAGGAATTCCTGTACAAGTAGCCAAAGCTCTAGTCAAGTGACCCTTACGTTTACCATGCAATGTCTTCCCTCTCAAGGTATAAGCAAAGGAAATCCAGTCTGAGAGCCACTTGGATAATATCACTTTTAACACAGGTCTGTACAATCAGGATTTCAAAAAGGAAACAAACAGTTGGCATTTTCTAAACATTTTTATCCTGTCCAGGTACAATCTCAATTGTTTGTGCACATCTAAGCAATGCAGCAAGTACTCACTCTTGTTCAAGAAATTAGGAAAAAAACACAGGAAGGTGAATGCATCCATTCAAATTACTCTTGGAGGCTACTCTGGGCAGAAAGGAAAGATTGGTGCACAGTGAAACTCTATCCTTGTGAAACACCAGATAAGGAGAATATTCTAGAACTTGTAGCTCAGAAGCTCTCCTGACCGAGGTAACAGCTATCAGAAACAAAGTATTCCAAGAGAACAACTTTAGGTCTGAAGTAGCAGAAGGTTCAAAAGGAGGGCGTGTAAGGACTTGCAACATGAAAGGCAAATCACAGGGAGAGACAGGATCCAGAACAGGACAATGCTAAAGAAATGCACCATTAAGAAACACCTTGGAAATTTTCAAAGCAGCCAAGGGAACATTATCCCTACCAACATGAAAATTAGAAATGGCTGCCACTTGTACATTGACTGTAGAAAAACTAGAGCCTGATTTAAACAATTCAACAAGAAAATGTAGAACTAAGGGAGCGGAAAAAGGATCAAATCTTCTAGATTCCTTCCACATTGTAAAACATTTCCATTTACTGGAATATACATTCCTGGTGGATAGCTTTTGGGACAAGGACAAAATATGAACAAAACTATCAGACAGCTTAGGATTCATGGACATCAAGGGAACTGTAGGACCATGCGGTTAACTTGAGGGACTGCAGACTGGAAGGATCCAGACATGATGGATGAGAAATGAAATCCGGAGTGGGATCCAGAACCCAGGAAGGGTATCACAGAACAGGCCACAGAAAGAACCACACCCGATTCAAAAGGGAGTTATCAGGATCCCTTTCGCTCTGCAATGGGCTGCCTTGTGAAGAAACTTGACAGAGGAACAGCAGAATAAACATACAGGAGACCTGGGGGTCAAGCAGGGCCAGTGTTAACATTTTGGGGGTCCCCAGCACTCCCCAAGTTGGGGCCACCTGGGCGCTTCCAAACTTATTTTTAAAATCAGTAACCAGAAAATAGAACCTGATCTCTACCACGATGTGTCCAGATAACAAAATAGTATGCAGACAATAAACCAGTAAATAAGCCAGTGAACGTAGCAACTGAATGATAAAATAAACTTTTAATTTAGAAAACAAGTGGGTAAAAGATGGAGACAACTCAGATAATAATTACTCCACAAACAAAGTTTAAATAGTATTAACAGTTGGTGCCAAGCTTAGTCTAATTAATTATGACAATTAACAGTTAAAGGGGAAATGTAGAACAACGTTCAAGATGCTCTTACTCTGACAAAGTCTAGTGAACATATACATTCTTTGTAGATCATTTACAAAGTTTATAACTACTATACGCACACATAATCATTTTCATCAAAAGTCCAAAATATAAAAACATATCCACACAAAAATAGATGCAAAAATTGTGTAAGCGAAAAAAATTTTTTGGCTGCGAGCCGAAAAAATATATGTATACATGGTAAAAATATCACCATGTAATTTGTTCTAAGACACACAACGTCAAGTGTCCACCCAGCATACTAAGCTTCCCAGCTAGACAACAATTAGAACAGCAATATTAAAATAATATACAATATTTGTTGTTGACAAAGTTTTCGGTCCAAAAGTATTTGAAGTATGAATAACTTCAGTTTCAATGAATATACATTGTTTACTGGACTTTAGTTTAAGCAATAAAGCTATCTGATATGTGCAATAGTTGCTATGGTTACTATAAACTCTGAAGAATATATATGTGAAAGACAATTAAAACTGGTAACAATTAATAAAATTAATGACTTAAAAACTACAAAAAACATTTAATATAAATTATATGGTGTATATAGATGAAAAATAATCATATACATTATCGATTAAATCTAGAATAATTCTAAAAATTCATGTTAGGACAATCAAAAATTAGGGAATAGTGTCAACTACTAAAGTAATATTTATAGAAACCATAAATATGTTCAGCCAATAAATAGGTCATAAATAAACTATAAAAAATATATTATAATAATGGCTATATTTAATTTTATGGTAGCATGAAGAAAAAAATATATAAATTTGATCAAATAGGAATTAAATAATAAGTAATCTCTGAGAATTTTTAAAAATATTTTTAAAATAAATTAAAGCATCTTAAAAGATTAATTCTAATTGAAGATGTATATATAGAAAATTTCTACAAGACCTTTTTAAAATTTTTTCAAATTTTTTTTTTAAAAAATATAGGCTATTCACTATGTTATATAGCAATTCCAGGCAGACTAAGTTAAAACTGGAGTATGCTGCAGCTAAAATAAGACTTGAAAGAGTATATCATTAAACTATTAAATGTAAGAATTAGCTGAATACTAGATAGGGCTATATTGTTGCAATATTAATACATAAAAAAGTGTGCTACAACCCATTGAATATAAGGTGTGTATTACATATTTATACTCAAAAACATATAGACAGGTAATGACATAAAGCTACAAATAGGAGAATACTATAAGGAAATCTTAATACAACCTCATTAGCGCTTCCTATTGTTTAAGATAGGTTTGATAGATACAGAGGTATTTAAACCTGGGTAATTATGAGCATTAAACTTTAGAATCCATCTCAGTTCAGCTAGTGCCAAGTTGTTATTGTCATTTTTAAAATCGTTTTTTTCTCAAAACTTGCATTTTATCTGTCTTTGGCCTAGCACTCTTGTGTGGGGTCATTTACTACACTGTTATAACTTGTTGATACTTGTTAACCTCTGCTATCTCTGAAAAAACAAAAAAAAACTTGCTTTTTTCCCACTTTTCTGAGATTTAAGAAAGTTCAGTTACAGGCTTGCTGTTCTTGAACTGTTTGTAAGTTTCTGTGAGGCCATTTTTTGCTTGGGCTAAAGGAAAGTCTCTCTGTTGATCAGTGGCAGTGAAAAACATTGAGCAGCCTGCCTGCCCCTGTGGGACTGGTTGCTGACTTGAAACTGTAGCTTTATTGGCCATTTTGGGTCAAACATTTTTGAGCATAGCGCAACAGCGGGCAGCGCCGCCTAATTGGGTTTAAACTATTCCTGGCTCCACAAAGTCTGCTCTTCACTTTTTCCCTTAGAACTGCTCTATCTCTCAATTTAAACACCATATTCTCATTCTAAGGCCCTTCACTGGTCCAATTAAGTAATCCTACAAGTTAGCACTATTAAACCATAAGCACTACTTACTCTTATACTCTCTATGATTACCCTGTCCTCTATTGGTCCGTCTTAAATTCAGTTTCCCTATTACTCTAGCATGTCCAAAGGTCAGTCAATGGTTTCCTCTCCAGTCCAGCTGGTGAATCAGGGAATTTTGAGGCAATGTTACAACTGTCTCATGTACACGGACAACCCTCTCCTCCTCCAAACAGGTTCAAATATATGTGAGAGATGCAACTATTTAGCCAAACTGGAGGCTGAGCTCTCTCATCTCAAAACTGGTGTAACCAGTCAGGAAAAGAAGGTAACCTCACACAACACAATTCCAGTATCACATAGTCCCACCACATCAGCGAACCAAACACATAAATACACAAAAACATACTCGGAGGCTCTAAATAAAAATCTACCTAAGCAACAGAGACCTCCAAAGCAGACATCCAAGCAAACGCTACCTCAAAACAAAACACACACAACACATAACCCACAAAGTCAGTGTGCCAAGCAGCCACAGACCTTAAGGCTGAATAACACACCTGATACTCTTGTTATAGGTGACTCTATTGTCAGACACACTGACGTCCCGCTCACCAGGCTGAATAAAGAGAAGGTCACAGTGAGCTGCCTGTCAGGTGCTAGGATCAGCCACATAACGCAAGCACTCAGGTCACTCCAAAGCAAATACAAATATGACTCAGTCATTGTACATGCTGGTGTGAATGACCTGAGACGTACCTCCCTGGACTACATGAAAAGAGACATAGAGGAGCTCTCTGATCATGTAGCCCAGGCTGGTATGACCCTGACCTTGAGCAGCATCTTACCCTCACCTAGAATGATGCCACAGTACAAAGACAAAATGATCGATTTTAACAATTGGCTAAAATTTTGGTGTCATTCAAAGGGGATCCAGTGTCTGTCAGTCTGGGATAACATGCTCGACAAGCCACGTTGCTTCGCTAGGGACGGCTTGCACCTGTCACCACCGGGTTTTCAGATATTGGCAAAGGCTCTTGCCATCCCCATAGTGCCTTTTTTTGGCAAGGCTCAAAAGTCAAACCCACCCCCATAGACAGCACAAGAAACAAGAAACTAAGGGTAATGCTGCTAAATGCCAGAAGTCTTAACCTCAAGATGCATGCACTCGAAGCTCTCCTCAGTATGGAGAACATCGATATCTGTGCAGTGACAGAAACCTGGTTCAAGGCTCCAGAGAGCACCCCAGCACTACCAGGCTATACCTCATATCATGCTTTTCGGCCACAAAACCCGGACCGAACCACAGAAGGCGGGGGAGTTTCCATATTTATCAAGGATATCCACACCTCCAGGTTAGTGGCATTGCATATCGGAGACCATCCATGTGCAACTAACAGTGGGCAAGACTGCTTTTCAGTTTATAGCATCCTACAGACCACCCTCTCAAAATCAGGAATCCCATTCGGCTTTCCTGAAAACACTGGAGAACAAGAAGATCTCTCCGAACACCATTATATTGGGCGACTTCAACTACCCAAACATTGACTGGAAGCACTACTCAAGCCCCAGCACCTTAGCCCAAAGATTCCTGGAAATTATAAACTCAAATGCTATGGAACAACTAGTCACCACTCCCATAAGAGGGGACAACATACTAGACCTGATCATTACCAACATGAGGACTCTATGCTCCACACCAGAAGTATATCCTTCATTGGTAAGATCAGACCATAAATTAATTTCACTGGATGTCCACATCCCGACCCCACCCCCAGCCCAGAAAACCACAGTGAAAAACTTCTCAAAAGCGAACTTCTCACTTCTCAAAACCGAAGTGGAATCCTTCAAGGCCCCAGGGCCAGTGGAAACTACAGCCCAAACTGCAGAATCCTATATAAATGCATTCTACGGACATCTCCAGGAATGCATGGATCATGCTATCCCAAACAAAACCAAGACCCAATCATCCAAATGCAGGCATCCAGTCTGGTGGACCCCTGCCATAAATAAACTGTACAACAGAAGGAGGAAGCTACTACATGATAGAGCAAAATCCCTAATAGGGAAGGCATCTCTGATCAGTACTAGCAAAAATTACGATCCCTCATAAAATCCTCCAAGGCCAGCTTGAGAGAAAAATTGCACAGGACACCAAAGACAATCATAAGGCTTTTTCAGTTATGTTAAAACCTGGGATGCAACTCCCAGACTTGTTCTGAGTCGATTCTAAGCGACAAAAAATACACTGCACCCACAGACATCGCCAATATCCTGGCAGACAGGTTCAGTGCAAACCCCCCCCCTCCACCCCAAAAGAGCAAGTATCTATCCCGGAAGAGGGCTGCCTCCCAAACATCTCAGATGCTCAGGTGAAGGCTGCCCTCTCCAAAGCAAAAAACACTGCTTCCATGGGACCAGATGGCGTCCCAGGTTGCGTCCTACATGAACTACAAGAGGAACTAATCCCTCAAATAAAACAGCTATACAATCTCAGCCTCACTACAGGATATGTGCCCACAGAATGGCATAGAGCAACAGTGGTCCCACTCCACAAAGGTGGAGCCTCTACGGACCCTGGAAACTATCGCCCCATAAGCCTGACTAGCTTAGTCTGCAAGGCTATGGAGAGGATCATTATGGAGCTCATAAACAAAGACATTGGGGACCTACAGACACTAGATCCTACCCAGTTTGGCTTTGTCAAGGGCAGATCCTGCCTTTTGAACCTGGTTGACTTCTTTGAAACAGTCACCAAAGCCATAGATGAAGGGAAGGTAGTCCACACAGCCTATCTGGACCTTGCAAAGGCATTTGACACAATACCCCACTCGGGCATCATAGATAAGCTATCCAGCTTAAATATAAACCCCTATGACACAAGATGGGTGCAAACTGGCTCAAAGACAGAACCCACAGAGTGAGAGTTGCTGGAGCCATGTCAGACTCGAAACCGGTCACAAGTGGCGTCCCACAGGGTTCTGTCCTGGGACCACTCTTGTTTGGTATATACTTTTCAAGGTACAGGCAAGCGTGGGAGGACTATGGCTCACCAAGTTCGCAGCGACTGCAAACTGGGTGCCATAATCAACTCTCCAGCTGACACAAACATCCTTCAAAAGGTCTCACAGAGACAGATAACTGGTGCCAGTGCCATGGTTTAAAGATAAATGCCAAAAATGTATAGTCATACCCTTTGGCAAAAACAATGTGCCCACAAATTACCACATAGGCGGAAACCCATTAAGTACAGAGAAAGTTATTAGGGACCTGGGGACCCAAGTTGATAGCAATCTCTCCTTTGAAAACCACATTGCCAAAGTGGTTAGAAAGACCTTCTACATAGCCCACCTCATCACAAAGGGTTTCACATCTAGATCAAGAGAGGTAATTGTGCCCCTTTATTCATCCCTCATCAGGCCCATCATAGAATACAATGCCCCTTTTGGGATGTACCTTACCCGACACCTGCAGCAATTAGAAAGACCCCAAAAGTATCTCACCAAGAGGATCAAGGGTCTCAAACAGATGCCATATGCTGCTCGGTTAAAAAACTCCAGCTCTACTCAGTTGCATACCGCCTACTTGGGGCGATCTATGCCTGACATACAAAGCTATGTCAAATCCAGAATTAATGGACATGCTCCACCTCAGTAAATCTAAATCCCTTAGAGCCACACGCTCGAGGGACTTGAACCTCAGCACAGAAATAAATAGAACTTGCTGGAGGGACAGGTTCATAACCCAGAGGCTCCCTTCGCTCTGGAATAGAATTCCAGTTCATGTGAGGCAGAGCACCTCACTGAATCTCTTCAAGAAGAATCTCGATAAGTGGATGGGGGATCGTAGGTTTGTCCCAGGGATTACTCCCGTGTCACTATTAGACAGAGGCACAGTAAACTAAACCTTAAAAAGGGCACAGTATACTCAAATCAAGGGGTGGCGTAAGACATACAGAATTGGGCTAGGCTTATAATTGCCCCAGGGCAGATAGCCTAGTATGAACCTATGAACCTGTCACTGCTACCCCTCCTAAGCAACCTTTTAGTTCATGCTGCAAACTTTTACGAGTAGTATGCTCAGACCGGCCTGTAGCTACTATGCTCTTGCATTATGACAGACCTAAGTACCACAGTATGTTGCCTCATATCACAAAGGGACATTCATAGTTACTGGCATTTAGTTGCAACAATAATAGCTGCAAGAATTCTATGTACAGGGTTGGACTTAGGTTAAATGGCCTTCTAGGCACTGTGTACACTGTCCCCCCACACACATATATATCCTCCAGTACCCCCACTCAGTTTTACCCCATCTTGAGTTCCCACAACATGCACATTATTTTTTTCCTCACATTTTGGCTTAATCTTCAAGCATTTTCAAGAAGTCATAACTTTTAATATGCTCTGAAGTGTATTCAAAAGTTGCTTTTTTTCTTTTTATACAACCTTTACATCTAATAAAGGCTTGAACAGAAATTATGATTAAAGAAATAAATTCACTGTTGCTGTTCAACCTTGGTTTTCCTTGCATCCTTTTGACACACCTTTCCTAACCAAGGCAGCACAGTAAAAACCACTTAGAAAACAACTCAATTAAACTAGACCACCCAGAAGTCATAGGGCTATAGACGCCCTGGGATACATTTTATATCATTTCCCAATCTTTTAATACAATGGTGGCTTGAACAAAAATCATCAGTAAAAAAAAAGAAAAAGAAAAAAAGAAAAAATGTCATCCTTATGTTTTTTTTTTTTCTTTCAAGGAAGACATAAGTTATGCCCAATGCTTTCTGTTCAAAGCTGGCAAAACTGTAGCTCACAATAAACAAACAAGACAAATGTGAGAATACATAAATACTATTCGGGAATACTGCCTACATCCATAAGCCCTCCAAAAACACTGTTACTGCCTGTGCATCCCTTTGGTGTTAGATTGGGATGAAATCAGAAGTTCAAATGGCAATGATCATGTATTCCAAGTGACTGCTGTTATACATACATACATACATGTATACACACGTAGCTTACCTTCTCATTCTTCACCACTACCCTCCAACCCACCAAAGACAGCCACCTCTATATGTACCCGATGTGTGATTGTGAAGAAAGAGAAAAATAAATTACAGTAATGTATTCCACTTCATTGCTCCTACATAGTACACTGCCCTACAGAATCTACACTAACCTTCTTAGTAGACCTCTGAGGTCCATGAGAAAAGTAAAAAAAACAATGACTCTACTGTCCCCAGCCCAAACACAAGCTGTAATGACCTCCTGTGCACACCTCTAACGTTTGACTGTGATGAAAATTAAAGTAAGGGCCAAGCAATCCACAGCACCCCACCCCCACACAAGCATACACAGCCTACAGCAAATTTTTGTATGCAGGCAACTTTTCAGGGTTGGTTTTAGAATTGGTGCAACTGAGGGCATAGGCCACCACTATGTCCAAGTCAAAATCTATTTATACAGTCTGGGATGGGAGGACCACCAGACCCATAGAAGCTCTAAGTGTCTGAATGTTTTGTGATATATTTTATGCCTTATTTTTGAAATATAATTACTTTTTAACTGCATTTTGTACTGCTACAAAGAAGAGTAAAGAATTGTGTGCATGCAGATAAAAATCAGTGGTATCTTTTACAATGTACATACAAACACACACTATGTTCACTTTCAGGGAAAAGACACTAATTCCAATTCACCTGCTGCATGTTTTTGAGTTGCTGAGGTTAACCATGTAGCTCAGTGTGTGTGATATACCTTTAAGAAGCTTTCCAGTGAGCTAGTACATGCATACAAGTATTGAGCAAGTGCAAGGAACAATGCCATTTTTGAGTGTGCAGCCAGAGTAAGAGCATGCAAGTATGTAGGCTGTCAGTTAGATAGTTCGTTTAAGTTCCATGTTCATGCTATCCATCCTGATGAATCTATAAACAATAAACTACTTAAACGAACACCCAAGCCTCAACTTCTTCTTAATGCACATAAGAAGAGCGACATGGTGTCATAATGGGATCCAGAGTTACAGCCATGAGGCAACCGGTTAAAGTTGAAGGAATATACAGGAGTAGATCATCCCAACTGCTCAGACGACTCATAAAACTGGTCGAAAATTAATTCCAGGTACTAAAACTCAATTTATTTTGCTACAAATATAAAATGAAGCACTCAGAACACTCAAAGCGAATTTCTTATTAAATGAAATGTCCAAGACTGCAACATATCGATAAAAATATTCAAAATAATTACAAAAACATTTGAAACAGTATCTGAATTGCAAAAAATATATAAAACGAGGAAAATGACAGCATTTTCTCGCTATGTGCTACTTTTTCGTATTAACTAAAGCTATTCAAAATATCCGGTGTGCAAAGTGTTTGCAAGTGTGTGCAGTATTACAGTGCAGTTATTTTGCAAAGTACAGTTATTTCAAAGAATATTTCTCAAAGTACAGTTGCTTCAAAGCATATTTCACAGCATTTTAAAGAATTTATTGTGCACTGGAATATTATTACAAGTACCTGGTGTGTGTGAAAGTTTGTACATAATTGCAAGGGCCATTTTGAATTGTTTTACTATAATCTGTGGGCATGGCAGAAGGATTTCATAGACCCACACTGCTTGTGTTTGATAATCATATTGCAGAAAATTGGAGAGTGTTTGAGCAGGAAAACGATACAGGCTGCATTTTCTGGCAAATACATGTACAAAAGCATTCAATCTGCTTAATTTAGCTGCTTCAGAGGCCACTGAAACAGAGCGCTCATTTGTATATGCACCTGCTGTGTTTGTAGGGGAGGAGAAGACTGCCATATAGTGGTACCAGCTGAAACGCAAGAAGATCCTAAGTGCCTAAAATGTACATTTAGAGAAATGTGTAACCCCCAAATAAATATTACCATAAAGAGGTACTTATTTTACACAAGGGAGCAAAAGCCTGGTGAAACATTTGCTGCATATATAACTGACTTGAGAAATAAGGCTAAAACGTGCAGACTTGTTGATATGAGAGATGAGTTGATAAAGGACAGGTTTGTGTGTGGTATTAATAATGACACCGCGAGAAACATTTTGCTTTATGACAGTGATTTAACTTTGAATAAGGTCACTGAGATTTGTCAGATATACGAGCTCACAGAAAATCCACAAGTCATCATCATCTTCTTTCGGCTGTTCCCGTTAGGGGTCGCCACAGCACATCACCTGTTTCCATTTCTTCCTGTCCTCTGCATCTTGCACTGTCACACCAACCACCTGCAAGTCCTCTCTCACCACATCCATAAACCTTATCTTAGGCCTTCCTCTTTTCCTGGTAGCTTCATCCTTAGCATCTTTTTCCCAATATACTCAGCATCCCTCCTCAGCACATGTCCAAACAAACGTGATCGTGCCTCTCTGGCTTTGTCTCCAAACCTTCCAACCTGAGCTGACCCTCTAATATACTTATTCCTAATTCTGTCCACCCTCGTCACACCCAGTGCAAATCTTAACATCTTTAATTCTGCCACATCCAGCTCAAACTCCTGCCTTTTTGTCAATGCCACCGTCTCCAACCCATATAACATAGTTGGTCTCACTAAACTCTTGTAGACCTTCCCTTTCACTCTTACAGGTACTCGTCTGTCACAAATCACTCCTAACACTCTTCTCCATCCTGCCTGTACTCTCTTCTTCACCTCTCTTCCACACTCACCGTTACTCTGAACTATTGACCCCAAGTATTTAAACTCATCCACCTTCGCCACCTCTACTCCTTGTATCCTCACCATTCCTCTATCCTCCTCTCATTCACACACACATATATTCTGTCTTAGTCCTGCTGACCTTCATTCCTCTTCTCTGTAGAGCATATCTCCATCTCTCCAGGGTCTCCTCCACCGGTTCCCTACTCTCACTACAGATCACAATATCATCTACAAACATCATAGTCCACGGGGACTCCTGTTTGATCTCGTCTGTCAACCTGTCCATTACCATTGCAAATAAGAAAGGGCTCAGAGCTGATCCTTGATGTAACCCCACCTCCAACTTAAACGCATCCGTCACTCCCACCGCAGACCTCACTGCTGTCACACTACCCTCGTACATATCCTGTACCACTCTTACATACTTTTCTGACACTCCTGACTTCCTCATACAAAACCACAACTCCTCTCTAGGCACCCTGTCATATGCTTTCTCTAAGTCTACAAAAACACCATGCAACTCCTTCTGACATTCTCTGTACTTCTCCATCAACACTCTCAGAGCAAAGATCGCATCTGTAGTGCTCTTTCCCGGCATGAAACCATACTGATCACTAATCATCATATCCCTTCTTAACCTTGCTTCCACTACTCTTTCCCATAACTTCATGCTGTGACTGATCAATTTAATCCCTCTGTAGTTACTACAGCTCTGCACATCACCCTTATTCTTAAAATCGGTACCAAAACACTTTTTCTCCATTCCTCAGGCATCCTCTCACTTTCCAAGATTTCATTAAACAATCTGGTTAAAAACTCTATTTCACCTAAACACCTCCATGCTTCCACAGGTATGTCATCTGAGCCAACAGCCTTTCCATTCTTCATTCTCTTCATAGCTATCCTTACTTCCTCCTTGCTAATCCATTGTACTTCATGATTCACTATCCCTACATCATCCAACCTTCTCTCTCTCTCATTCTCTTCATTCATCAACCCCTAAAAGTACTCTTTCCATCTCCTCAACACACTCTCCTCGCTTGTGAGTATGTTTCCCTCATTATACTTTATCACCTTTACCTGCTGCACATCTTTCCTAGCTCTGTCCCTCTGTCTAGCCAGGTACAGGTCCTTTTCTCCCTCCTTAGTGTCCAACCTTTCATACAACTCTTCATATGCCTTATCCTTAGCCTTCGCCACCTCTCTCTTTGCCATGCTCCTCATCTCCTTATACTCCTGTCTACTTTCTTCATCTCTCTGACAATCCCACTTCTTCTTTGCCAACCTCTTTCTCTGTATACTCTCCTCTACTTCCTCATTCCATCACCATGTCTCCTTGTCGTCCTTCCTCTGTCCACAAGTATGCTTACAAATGAGAATGGTTGTGGAAGACACAGCGACAAAGCTCATGTTGATAGTATGCAGCGCTTGGTTAAAAGAAACAGGCCCAAGCACATGGCAGCTACTGCAGGCCCTGTAACAGTCCCTGGGAAACCCAGAGTCTTTCCAGCAAATTCTAGAGCAAGCACTGTGAATCGGACATGCTCAGTGAAGCACAAGGGTGAGTCAGCAAAGTCAAAACATGTGCCTTTACCTAGCTTCATAGTCAGTTGTTGTAACTGTGGTGGAAATCACAAACCCAAGAGAGAAAATAGTGCTTCGCTTCTGATCAGCAGTGTCATTCTTGCAATAAGTAGAATCATTTCAAAAGGTTTTGTAAATCAAACAAGGCAGATTCTTTTATTAAAAGAGGGCATTCCAAGAGGCAATTTCATCAATTAGAAAGCTGCGACCCTACTTTTTATGTTGATGGTGTCTGTGCTTGGTGAAACAGTCAGTGCAGTAGATTTGTGGGCAAAGAATGTGATCTTTTGTACTGTTTGGATTAATGGGCTCAAAGTAGATACTGGTTCAAAATGCAATGTTATGTCAGCAGAAACGTTTGCTAGAGTAAAAACTGTAGAACAACTTGATTTGACAAAGTGTACGAAGCTTGTTGCTTATAGTGGTGAAGAGATTCAAACCAAAGGCTCAGTAGTGCTTTCATGTTATTCTGCTGGGAACAGCTATGACTTGCAATTTTTCGTAGTCAAGAGACGCTTGCAGTCATTGGTGGGCTTCAGAGACAGTTTGAGAATGGGGCTGATTTCACTTAATGAAGAAATTCACCACGTAAGCCTGCATGACAACAGCTCAAATTTCACCCAAACTATTTTTTCTAAGTATGCTGATATTTTTGCAGACAAACTAGGCAAACTCAGCCCAGTTATCAGACCAGCACAGAAAGTTCCAGTAGCTATACAGAGCAGAGTCAAAGCCAAACTAGTCAAAATGGTGCAGTTAGGAGTAATTTATCCAGTAGAAACCCTACTGAATGGGTATCCTCCATGGTGGTAGCCCATAAGAAAAGCTCGGATGATATCAGAATTTATAGTGATCAAAGAGACCTGAACAAATCATTAAAAAGGCATCATCATCCAATGCGCACAGATAAATGAGTTACTGCTGTCATGCCAAATGCCACTGTTTTTTCTGTCTTAGATCTAGAGAGTTCATTTTGGCAAATTAAGCTTGACCAAAAATCTTCATTGTTAACCACATTTGGTGTGCCATTTAGAAGATACAGATTTCCGAGAATGCCATTTGGAATAAATTCTGCCAGTGAAGTCTTTCACCATGCGATGGAGAAAATTTTTTCTGGCTATTCCTGTACTATTACAGTAGATTATATTCTAGGAGGAGGCAATGATGAAGTCAAACATGACAGAAACCTCAAAGAATGTAGTGGAAAGAGCATGTGAAGTGAATCTTAATCTGTATCCTCATAAGTGCAAATTCAGGCTACAAAATTACTTATGTTGGTCATCTGTTTACCAGTTCAGGCTTACGACCAGATCCTTCCAAGCAAACAGCAATTCTCGAGATGCCAGCTCCAAAAATGTCCAAGCCCCTACAACGTTTTCTTGGCATGGTCAACTACCTAGGCAAGTTCATTCCAGATTTAAGCCAACTTTCAGCACCATTACGAGAGCTGACATGCAAAGATGTATTTTGGTCATGGTCAAAACAGCACCAAAGAGCATTTGATGCCCTGAAACAGAGAATTGCTAACCCACCAACTTTCAGCTACTATAATGTTCACAAACTAGTTACTCTTTCTTGTGATGCTTCTAAGTTTGGTCTAAGTGCAGTCATTCTTCAAGAAGGTAGACCAGTAGCCTATGCATCGAGAACTCTTACCCAAACTACGATGCAGTATGCCCAGATTGAGAAAGAACTTTTGGCAATTGCGTTTGCAAGTTCAAAGTTTCATGATTATATATATGGTCGACCTCTCCAGACTGAAACTGACCACCAACCTCTAGTTATTATTTGAGAAAGCCTATGTATACAGCTCCTGCCAGATTGCAACGTATGATGCTCAAATTGCAGAAGTGCAACTTAAATCTTGTTTACACGAAAGGCAAACTTCTTTATCTCGGTGATACCTTATCCAGATCGCCCAGAAAAAAATACAGAGAACAGCATAACAATAAGCAACTTGATTATGAGATCATGGAAGTGAGAAATTTTTCTTCCATACATCTTGATGTGCTCAGAATCCACACAGCTTCAGATCCAGTTCTCCAGAAGCTAAACTTCTTTATCAGTTGAGGATGACCTTCAAAACAATCTTGTTTACCAGTAGAATTGCAACCATATTTTCCTTACAGATATGTGATTTTGTCAGACAATAGAATCAGCATGAAAGGTCTTAAACTGATTGTTCCAAAATCCTTGCAACAAGAGTACATTAACATCTTGAATTGTGGCCAACCCAGGAACTGATTCTACCAAAAGAAGGGCGCAAGATCTAGTATTCTGGCCTTCTATGTCAAGAGATATTGAAAAAGTATTCATCTTGTTCAGTATGTAATACTACACAGTTACATCAACAGAAAGAACCACTTCAGTTAAGCCAGATTCCTGCAGTACTTTAGTCAACAATAGCCAAAGATATCTCGGAGTGGAATGGTCAGCATTATTTGGTGGTAGTAGACTCTTATTCAAACTGGTTTGATATTGAACAACTCCCCCATCTAACTTCCAGTGCGGTCATTACTAAGTTGAAGCAACATTTTTCTGTCCATGGTAGTCTGCAAAGTTTACAAGTCAGCAGTTCAAGCAATTTGCAAAAGCGTGGGACTTTCTTCATATTATGAGTAGTCCTGAATACCCTATGGCTTGGCTGAACCTGCAGTTCAAAGTGCAAAACAGCTGTTAGAGAAATCCAGACGTGACAATACCAATGTCTTTCTAAACTTGCTAAATCTCAGAAACATTCTTCGTGATAATCATCTTGGTTCACCTGCAGACAGACTTATGTTGAGACGAACCAGAACCACATTACAAATCAGTAGTAATTTATTGGTTCCAAGTACTAACAACAAAGCAGTAAAAGCCCAAGTGTTGAAAAAGCATCTGTCCCAAAAGTCTTATTATGATAAAAACAGCAAACTGCCCCGTTCTTTACAAAAAGGGGAGATAGTGAGGATGCAGACATCAAAAGGATTTGATCGCATCAGATTTGTGAAAAGTTTGTGTCAAGAGCTGAGATCGTACATTTTGGAATCACAAGGAATGGAATTCAGACAAAATCGGAAGCATTTGTTACCAGTGTCCGAACTAGTGTTATAGCATCTTGTCTGTGACAAAGACTCTAGTTCTCAGAGGGACTTGTCCAATGTTCCTGTTCCAGAGAACATTTTGCCAGCAATCCCTGTTCCTGAGAAAATCCCCGAGACTCCTCAAGCAAAACATTCCCCTGTGACTGTCCCTGTTGCTAAACCCAGGCTTATGTCACGAGATCAGGTCGCATCTCAAAACCTAGTTCCAGATACACAGCAACCTGGACATGACTGTCGTTTTTCTTTATTAATGTCTGTACAATTGCATGCCTATTGAAATGTCATTTGTTCATATGAGACGGCTCAGTAAAGAGGGAGGATGTAGATCAGTGCGCGTGTGTGATATGCCTTTAATAAGCTTTCCAGTGAGCTATCAAATGCATACAAGAACTGAGCATGTGCAAGCAAGAGTGCCATTTTGAGTCAGCAGCCAGAGTGAGAGCATGCAAGTATGTATACTGTCAGCTAGAATGTTCCTGCTATCCATCCTGATGTATTTGTATTTAATAAACTACTTAAACGAACACCCAAGCCTCAATGTCTTCTTAATGAACATAAGAAGAGCAACAAACCACAGTACACAGACAGACTAAGAGGGCATGCAGACTCCGCATAGCCAAGAACTCAACCAGTGCAAAGCACTGTGAAGAGAAGTGCTACTCACTGCACCCCAGTGGTAATGAACAGTTGCTTTCACACATCCTCTTCCTGCCAAACCACCAAAAATGTCCTCCTATCACGTGTAGGGTCAGCTTGTTACTTTTAAATACGATGCAAACCCCACACACACACACACACACACACACACACACACACACACACAAGTATAATGGTAGTGCTGATGATGTTTGCGCTAGAAAGTGAAATAGCTTGTTACTCTTAATTACAACACGCACACACACACAAGCATAAGACACAGCAATACAGTTTTACACAGATTTCAGCAAATAACTACACTGGGCAACACTGGTACTAACACACCAGATAAGTGACTGTTGTTTAGCAGTTGAACAGCATCAGGTATAAGTCACTTTTATTTACCTCATGGAGATGAAATGCATTGTCTGTCACTGTTCTTGGCATCACAGACTGTCCGTGATTTTTGTCTCAAACTTTTGCTCTGTCCCTCATACAAAGTATGATTTGCTGGTGAATTATTCATGATTATAGACAGTGAATAAATCCAAACATCAGTGTTTCGTTGCTCTTATTGTCCAAAAATGCATGTTGATGAAAAATGCAATTCTGTTAACATTTAAGTGAAATAGAGTAATATTTAAAATGTGTTCTTGATTTTAAGCTTTTATTCTGCTATTATTTTTGGCTTTGCGCAAAATTCCTGAGCAAAGAAGTTAAAAGTTATATCTGGTACTCTTGTCAGTATTTATAAAACTCCCTGAAACAGAGAACCATCACTGAAGATTAAAAGCACCATCTCTTCTTAAAATCCAAGGGAACCACTGAGATTGGTCACTCTAGGCTTCTGATCTCTAGATCTTACCTTGCTCATGTACATTCTTTGATTATTAGCTTTATTTTGAGAGGGTCATAGCTCAACCCTGTTGCGGTTAAACAGCATTATCTGAAAATTAATACATTTTCTCTCTTCATTTTTATCCAACCATCAACAGCTTTTGTGGGCCCCCCCCCCACACACACACAGGCAAGGATGATTAAAGTCCCCCATACACACACACAGCCACAGGTATTGTAGGTAATTAAACATGGCTATGGTTTAGTTTTAGTGGACAGAATGTCTACCAGCAGAATTTGACTAAGTTAAGGACACATCAGTGGTAAAATATTTAATGAAATTGTGAAGCCTTTACTTGAAAAAACGCTGTTGCTATAATCAGAGATACTTTTGAATTTTAAAGACTGTATAAATAAGAGATATTAAGTATATAAGATTGTTGTACTAGCTTTTTCTGTTTTGACAGACATGCTACAAAATATCAAAATAAGATCATTTGCTATGGTTGGGGGACCCCCAGCGACTGCAGGGTTCGCTAGTGCCTAAAGCCAGCTATGGGACCAAGCACACAGAACAGTGTCTATGAGTGACTGCCCCTGAGGAGGGACAAAGGCACAATAGCTGTTCATAGGTTCATACTAGGCTATCTGCCCTAAGGCATTTACAAGCCTAGCCAGAGTGTGTTTGGCTTTCGCCACCCTCTGAACTGATTTTACTGTGCCCTTTTTAAGGTTCATTTACTGTGCCTCTGTCTAGTAGTGACACCGAAGTAATCCCCGGGGTAAACCTACGATCTCCCATCCACTCGTCAAGATTCTTCTTGAAGAGAGTCAGTGAGGGGCTCTGCCTAACATGGACTGGGATTCTATTCCAGAGCAAAGGGAGCCTCTGGGTTATGAATCTGTCCCTCCAGCATGTCCTATTTATTTCTGTGCTGAGGTTCAAGTCCCTCGAGCGCATAGCTCTAAGGGATTTGGATTTTTTGAAGTGGAGCATGCTCATTAATTCCAGGTTGGACATGGCTTTATACGTCAGGCATAGATCGCCTCTAAGTAGGCAGTATGCAACTGAGTAGAGCTGGAGTTTCTTTAACCGAGCAGCATATGGCATGTGTTTGAGTCCCAAGATCCTCTTTGTGAGGTACTTTTGGGGTCTTTCTAGTTGCTGTAGGTGTCGGGTAAGGTACATCCCAAATGGGGCATTGTATTCAATTATGGGCCTGATGAGGGATGAATAAAGGGGCACAATGACCTCCCTCAATCTAGATGTGAATCCTTTCATGATAAGGTGGGCTATATAGAAGGTCCTTCTGACCACTTTGGCAATGTGGTTGTCAAAGGAGAGATTACTGTCAACTTGGGTCCCCAGGTCCCTAATTACTTCTTCCGTACTTAATGGATTCCCGCCTATGTGATAATTTGTGGGCACTTTGTTTTTGCCAAAGGGTATGACTATACACTTTTTAGCGTTTAGCTTTAGGCCATGGCTTTGGCACCAGTTATCCGTCTCTATGAGACCCTTTTGGAGGATGCTTGTGTCAGCTGGAGAGTCAATTATGGCGCCCAGTTTGCAGTCATCTGCGAACTTGGTCAGTCACAGTCCTCCCGTGTTAGCCTGAACTTCAGAAAAATATATACCGAACAAGAGAGGTCCCAGGACTGAGCCTTGTGGGATACTACTTGTAACTGGTTTAGAGTCTGACATGGCTCCAGCAATTCTGACTATGTGGGTTCTGTCCTTGAGCCAGTTTGCAACCCATCTTATGACATAGGGGTTTATATTTAAGCTGGATAGCTTATCTATGATGCCCGAGTGGGGTATTGTGTCGAAGGCCTTTGCGAAGTCCAGGTAGGCTGTGTGGACTACCTTTCCCTCATCAATGGCCTTGGTGACTGTTTCAAAGAAATCGACCAGGTTTAAGAGGCAGGATCTGCCCTTAACAAAGCCGAATTGGGCAGGTCCCCAATGTCTTTGTTTATGAGTTCCATGATGATCCTCTCCATAGCTTTGCAGACCAGGCTAGTCAGGCTTATGGGGCGATAGTTTCTGGGGTCCGTAGAGACACCACCTTTGTGGAGTGGGACCACTGTTGCTGTACGCCATTCTTTGGGTACATATCCTGTAGTAAGGCTGAGATTGAACAGCAGCTTTATGTGGGGGTTTAGCTCTTCTTGGAATTCATGTAGGACGCAGCCCGGGACACCGTCTGGTCCCATTGATGCTGTGTTTTTTGCTTTGGAGAGGGCGGCTCTCACCTGTGCATCTGAGATGTCAGGGAGGCAGCACTCTGCTGGGATAGATATTTGCTCTTTAGGGGGGGAAGGGGGGGGGAGTTTGCACTGAACCTGTCTGCCAGGATGTTGGCAATGTCTGTGGGTTCAGTGTATTTTTTTGTCATTTTGGACCAACTCTGAGCATATCTGGGAGTTGCCACCCAGGTTCCTAACATAACTAAAGAAGGCCTTGTGATTGCCTTTAGTGTCCTGTGCAATTTTTCTCTCGAAGCTGGCCTTGGATGATTTTATGAAGGATTGTAGTTTTTTGCTAGTACTGATCAGAGATGTCTTCCCTTTTAGGGATTTTGCTCTATCATGTAGTAGCTTCCTCCTTCTGTTGTACAGCTTATTTATGGCTGGGGTCCACCAGGCAGGACGCCTGCCTTTGGAAAATTGGGTCTTGGTTTTGTTTGGGATAGCATGATCCATGCATTCCTGAAGGTGTCCATAGAATGCGTTTATAAAGGATTCTGCAGTTTCAGCCGTAGTTTCCACTGGCCCGGGGGCCTTGAAGGATTCCACCTCAGTTTTGAGAAGTGTGAAGTTAGCTTTTGAGAAGTTTTTCACTGTGGTTTTCTGGGCTGTGGGTGGGATCGGGATGTGGATATCCAGTGAGATTAATTTATGGTCCGATTTTACCAATGAGGGGAATACCTCTGGTATGGAGCATAGAGTCCCCATGTTGGTGATGACCAGGTCCAGTATGTTATCCCCTCTTGTGGGGTGGTGACTAAGTTGTTCCATAGCATTTCAGTTTATAAATTCTAGGCACTTTTGGGCTAGGGTGTTGGGGCTTGAGTAATGCTCCCAGTCAATGTTTGGGTAGTTGAAGTCACCCAATATAATGGTGTTTGGAGAGACCTTCATATTCTCCAGTGTTCTCAGGAAGGCCGAGTGGGATTCCAGATTTTGAGAGGGTGGTCTGTAGTATGCTACAAACTGAAAGGCAGTTTTGCCCACTGTTAGCTGCACATGGATAGTCCCCGATGCTTCGTGAAATGCCACTAACCTGGAGGTGTGGGTATCTTTGATGAATATGGATACTCCTCCTCCTTTTGTGGTTTGGTCCGAGTTTTGGGGTCGAAAAGCATGATATGAGGTATAACCTGGTAGTGCTGGGGTGCTCTCGGGAGCCTTCAACCAGGTTTCTGTCACTGCACAGATATCAATGTTCTCCATACTGAGGAGGGCTTCGAGTGCGTGCATCTTGAGGTTTAGACTTCTAGCGTTGAGCAGCATTACCCATTTGAGTTGCATTTGTTGTTACAGGAGAATCAAAGAGGTCGCAATATGGAGTGCCTTACTGCCAAAAAATCCTTTATTAATGCCATAAACCAAAACAGGAATGACAATAGGCTATCCTCCACCCTCTTTCTTAACCTATCAAAAGCCTTTGACATGGTCAAACATGAACTTCTCATTCTTTCTCTAAAATCTATTTCCTTCAATAAGCACGCAATCCAGTGGTTCCAATCCTATCTGACTGGTAGACAACAGACGGTACTATGGCAGGGCAAACTCTCCAGCCAGTTACCTCTCGCACTTGGTGTCCCTCAAGGTTCCATACTAGGTTCAAAACTCTTCTCTATTTTTATCAACAACCTTCACATTGCTATCCCTAAAGCTACCTGTATTCAATATGCAGATGATTCCACTCTGATCTGCTCAGCCACCTCCCCATCCGAACTGCAAATCCTAACCCAAAATACATTTAATACTATTGAGAACTGGTTCACCAACCAACGCCTACTGCTGAACCACAATAAAACTAAACTTCTACTCTTCACCCCCACTAGAAGATCTGCCACACTTTCATTCTCTGTCACGTCTAACAATGGTACCACTATCTCCCCAGATCAACACATCAAGCTTCCAGGGGTTATCAAAGACAATAATCTCAAATTTGACTTACAGGTCAACAAAACCATACAGACCATCAATAAGAAGCTTGGATCACTGTATAGAAACAAGACATTTTTAACCCCACTGGCTAGAACTGCAATCGCCCAGTCACACCTACTCTCTACTCTTTTATATGCCTCGCCTGTACTCTCAAACCTCAACAAATCCAAACTAGGTAAGCTGTCCCATAGCTGCAACCATATGGCTCCACCTATAGAACCCACCACTGCCAGAACCTGAAACAACTAGAGTGGCTAGAACTGCCCAGCTTAATTCAATTCAATCAGCTCTTAATAGCACACAAATTCTGTATCACCCTGAGGATACCCCCTCACTTATAAATATTTTTAAGCCATATAGCAACCTGAGATCCCTACGGTCAGCCAACAAACTACTGGTCCAAACCCACAAAGCTAATAACTCTGCTGGTGAATCTCTGTTTGCCAGCTTTGTTGGCAAAACCTGGACTTCGTTGCCAAACTATATAACCCTACAATCCTCCAAAAGTCTCTGCAAAAAAAAAACCTCAAACAGTATCTCAAAGTGAACTCGCTTTGCCCATGTACCAACCCTGATTAACTTATAAACTGAAAGCATAATCTGTAAATATCGTAACATGCAACTGCGTCACCAAGCTCTATATCCAATCTGACGTCTCTTGCTTTTAATTGCATCTGTCCATGCGAACTGTGAGTCCCTACTAGGGAACACTACTAAACTATTGTACATAATCACTTTGTTTTATATTTTCTAATGTTATCTGCTTGTATAATCTATGTAAGTTTGTCTACTTGGAACTTTTCTCCCTGGGCCTTTGCTGAAAATGGACATGTATCCAGTCGGACTATCCCAGTAAACAAATGTAAAATAAATCCGAGCAACTACTCTCAAATTCAGAAACCAGTCATTAGGAAGAAGAGCATTCCTGCTCAAACTGGCAGCCAGAATGTTGGACCTCCCCAGGATATGCGTTGCACTCAGCAACCACTGAGATGAGATTGCCCACTGCCAAACCCTAATGGCCTCTTGACAAAGAGGACAAGCATGTGCTCCCCCTGCTTATTCAGATACCAGACAAATTAAAAATTGTCCGTCTGGATCAAAATCACACTGCTGGGGAAGACATCCTAAAAGGCCTACAATGCAAGGAGGGCAGCCTTCAACTCCATGACACTGATGTGAATGCTGGCTTCCACAGAAGACCAGGACCCTTGAACCATCCTCCCTTTGAAATGCTCCCCACCCTAGAAGGGAGACATCGTAGTGACCATGACCACAGGATGGGGGAGAACAAATGGTGTCCTATTGGTCACTAAAGGCAACTATAACCACCACCACCAAATCTGATCATAACACATCTTTGTCAACCTAACGGGAAAGTCAATTGAATGGGGTCGAGTAGGACCATTGCAATGAGAGAGTCCACTACAGAGCCTTCATATAGTACCTCACTAAAGGGACCAATCCTATTGAAGCTTCCATGTGTCCCAAGAGTTTCAAAATCACATGAGCTAGAGGATTTGCAAGGGCAAGCACAGATACTACCTGGGATCAAAGGCAGATCACTCTGGAGCTTGGGAGCTTGGCAATTTGGTTGATAGTATCCTACCAGAAACTTAAGAATGTCTGAACAGGTTATAGACTCGACTTTAGATAATTAACAGTTATCCCTAAATGGCCAGGCAACTGCAGTAAGGCATGCCTGGCCGTGATCAGTGATGCTCTCATGGGAGGCAGTGAGAAGCCAATCGTCCGGGTATGGAAAGACCTGAAATCCCTGCAGCTAGAACCAGGCTGCAACCATTGCCACGCACTCAGTGAACATCCGGGGGCAGTGGTGAGACCAAATGGCAAGGCTCTGAACTGGCAATCACTGGCCCCCAGCCAGAAGCGCAGAAACCTCCTGGAGCACCTCTCTTATCTTGGTATGATGGTAGGCATCCCTGAGGTCTATCTACCACAGAATGGACTACACCATGATCATCCAGAATTTAGTTTTCTTCAATTTGGTTCAATTTGTTCAAATCCAAAACTGGCCTTAAGTCTTTGTTCTTTTCTGGTACAAAAAAGAACCTTGAGAAGACCCCAGATCCTTGTTGGTCTAGTGGGACCTTTTGGATGACTCAATCTGCCAGCAGCTTCTGACTCTTTACCGCTGGCTGCAGTCTCTGATGAGGTGGAATGTCTGGGAGGCACTTGTGATCGAGCTTTGGAATTTCTAAAAAGGGAATATCATATCCAGATGTTATACCTCTTAACACCCATGCATCCGAGGTGATGGCCCCCAGGTTTCTGGTGACTGCCTCCAGAACAGGATAACCCTTAAGGATCACTGAAAAGGCTCAGCAGCGAAGGCTTCACTGACGCCCTGATTTTGTGGACTGCCCTTGCCCTGCAGGTGGCACCCATAACGGTCCTCCCCTGGCCATTGGTGGAACCAGTCACCCCTGATCATTATTAGTAAAAAAATACGAGCACTCATAAAATCAACTAAGGCCAATTTTGAGAGAAAAATTGCCATGGATTCAAAGGACAATCATAAGGCCTTTTTCAGCTATGTTAGGAACCTGGGTGGAAACTCCCAGATATGCTCAGAATTAGTCCAAAATGATACAAAAATCACTGAACCCACAGACATTGCCAACATACTGGCAGACAGTTCAGTGCAAACTTCACCCCTCTCCCCCCCTAAAGGAGAGAGATAACTATCCCAGCGGAGTGTAGCCTCCCAGACATCTCAAATGCGCATGTGAAAGCTGCTCCTCTAAAGCTAAAAACACAGCATCAATGGGACCGGATGGTGTCCCGGCTGTGTGCTACATGAGCTAAATGAGGAATTAAACCCGCACATAAGGCAGCTGTTTAATCTCAGCCTTACCACAGGATACGTGCCCAAGGAGTGGCGTACGGCAACTGTGGTCCCACTCCACAAAGACGGTGCCTCTACGGACCCTGGTAATTACCGCCCCATAAGCTTAACAAGTCTAGTCTGCAAAGCTATGGAGAGGATCATAATGGAGCTCATAAACAAAGATATAGGGGACTTGCAGACATTGGACCTGACCCAGTTTGGCTTCGTCAAGGGAAGATCATGCCTTTTGAACTTGGTTGACTTCTTCGAAACAGTCACCAAGGCCATTGATGAGGGAAAGGCAGTCCATACAGCCTACCTTGACCCTGCAAAGGCTTTTGACACAATACCCCACTCGGGTATTGTAGAAAAACTTACCAGCTTAAATGTAAACCCATATGTCACAAGATGGGTTGCAAACTGGCTTAAGGACAGAACCCACAGGGTTAGAGTTGCTGGCGCTATGTCAGACTCCAAGCCGGTCACAAGTGGTGTCCCACAGGGCTCGGTCCTTGGCCCCCTATTGTTCGGCATCTACTTCTCAGAAGTACAGGCCAACATGGGAGGACTTTGGCTGACAAAGTTTGCAGATGACTGCAAACTGGGCGCCATAGTGGAAAGTGCATCGGACACGGATATTCTTCAGAAGGGACTCACGGAAACAGATAGCTGGTGCCAGAGCCATGGCCTGAAGTTAAGCGCCAAAAATGTATAGTCATACCCTTCGGGAAAAACAAGGTAACCCCAAGCTACCATATAGGTGGCAATCCACTAAGCACAGAAGAGGTTATCAGGGACTTGGGGACCCAGGTTGACGGTGGCCTTTCTTTTGACACTCACGTTGCTAAAGTGGTTAGAAAGACCTTCTACATTGCCGACCTGATCATGAAGGATTCACATCCAGATCTAGTGAGGTCATTGTTCCCCTGTACTCTTCACTTATCAGACCAATGATCGAGTACAATGCCCCATTCGGGATGCATCTCACCCGACATCTGCAGCAATTGGAGAGACCCCAAAAGTTCCTCACCAAAAGGATAAAGGGACTCCAAAATCTGTCATATGCTGCCAGATTGAAGAAACTCCAACTCTATTCGGTCGCATACCGTCTGCTCAGAGGTGACATGTGCCTGACATACAAGGCCATGTCCAACCCGGAATTAATGGACATGCTCCACCTCAAAAAATCCGAATCCACCAAAACCACTAGAGCAAACGACTTAAACCTTAGCACGGATATAAATAGGACGTGCTGGAGGGATAGATTTATCATTCAGAGACTCCCTATGCTGTGGAATAAAATCCCAGTCCATGTGAGGCAGAGCACCTCGCTGGCTCTGTTCAAGAGAAACCTTGACCTGTGGATGGGAGATCGTAGGTTTTCCCCGGGAATCATCTCTGTGTCACTGCTGGACAGAGGCACAACAAACTAATGGGCACAGTATTTTTTCATATAAGGGGTGGCGTAAGCCACAAAAATTTGGGCTAGGCTTATAAATGCCTTAGGGCAGATAGCCTAGTATAAACCTATGAACCTATGAACCTATCAGAAGGAGCATCCTGGGAAGACTGCTGCAATTGTCTACAAAAGATACATTCACTGAGGGGTTGCAAAACACACTCCTACAGGAAATAGCATTTTCCTGTTTTGTTAGTTCCTAGTAAGTGTGCCTTTAGGCCAAAACAAGGAAGAACCATTGAAAGCCATCAAAAGGGGAGTTAACAAAAAAAGAAGTTATGTGCTCACCATAACATTCCATGTTTGTTGTCCATAAATCTTGCCTTCATTCTTGATGGTTAGGTTCGGAAGAGAGCATCGGTTCCAACTCAGCCTAATACTAAAGCTCGACAGCTTTCACTGGCTTGAGGCTATACCCTATCCCATGATGCCTGGCGACAGTTACCCAGATCTTGATTGCAAATGCAATGCAAACTTATCTAACCAAAAAGGTAAAGATAAAAATCCTTAGCCTATGTCTCATGAGGCAAAAAGGGAATCAGAGAACTTTATGACCAATTCTAGAAATTCCTCTCGATCCTCCAGGTAGGGGGAAGGAGAGTGGGATGCAAGAATGAAGGTGACATTATGGACAACAAACATGAACGTTATGGTGAGTACATAACTTCACAAAAGGATAAAATGGTGCTAAAATAAACTTATAACCAAGTAGAAAGCACCACAGTCGAGCTGGATATAGGCAACAGTTTATTCAGTTCCAAACTCCGAACACAAAGTGGAAAGATCCACACTTGACGCTGTAAAAGTACAAGTAACGTTTTCGTCATCAACTTCATCAGATAAATTTCACAATCCCATAATTCCCTTTATATAGACACACTAAATTGCAATTATACCAAATAAATCAATTAATCAATTAATGTAAACAACGGGATGTCATTAAGAACTGTCCTTATATGGTCATGTCAGTGTTACTTTAAAATCCATTTTACTTTAAGTTGATAAAAATCACTTTCATATATTAAAAAACACATCATATTTTTAAAATTGATTTTAAAAACATTTTTTTTTTTTAAATTGTCATGAATAACTTACATTTAAATAAAATTTATTTAAACTATAAAATTCCTTTAAAAATACAAAAGGTATATACAGAATAAATTTATGTTGTTTTCTTTGGCTCCCTCATGTGGCCCAAGCCACACATAACATCACAAGTCAAATAAAACGTTTTATAATTTATGTTCTAAATGATAAGAGTTTTTTCTATAAATTTAAAGCTTGGCTGATCTCAATTTTAAAACTGGAGCTAAAGATATCATGTCATTAAGACCCGGAGGTCTATTAGCTTCTAGTGGTAGCTGCCAGTATAGTTCCCTATATTCTACTAGTGTCTCCCACATACCTCCCCTGGGATCCACATGAACTACTTCCAACACAAAAAAATGAAATACTGATGTTTTACATACCATGCTATGTTTGTAAAGTGCATTATTTTCACATTTATTTCTGATATCATACATATGTTCATATATTCTTTGTTTTAATTTTCTTTCACTTTTGCCCACATAGTACGAATCACATTCTTTACACATAGCTAGGTATATTATGCCTTTTGTATTACAGTTAACATAAATATCCAAACTTAATTTCCTTTTCCTTGCTTGTAAAAAAATGGAATCTCCAGTTTTTAAATATGAACAATAATTACAACGACCACATTTATATAGACCTTTTCTAGTTCTTGTTGTTGTATGTAAAACATCAGTATTTCAATTTTTTGTGTTGGAAGTAGTTCATGTGGATCCCAGGGGAGGTATGTGGGAGACACTAGTAGAATATAGGGAACTATACTGGCAGCTATCACTAGAAGCTAATAGACCTCCGGGTCTTAATGACATGATATCTTTAGCTCCAGTTTTAAAATTGAGATCAGCCAAGCTTTAAATTTATAGAAAAAACTGTTATCATTTAGAACATAAATTATAAAAAGTTTTATTTGACTTGTGATGTTATGTGTGACTTGGGCCACATGAGGGAGCCAAAGAAAACAACATAAATTTATTCTGTATATACCTTTTGTATTTTTAAAGGAATTTTATAGTTTAAATAAATTTTATTTAAATGTAAGTTATTCATGACAATTTAAAAAAAATGTTTTTAAAATCAATTTTAAAAATATGATGTGTGTTTTTTAATATATGAAAGTGATTTTTATCAACTTAAAGTAAAATGGATTTTAAAATAACACTGACATGACCATATAAGGACAGTTCTTAATGACATCCTGTTGTTTACATTAATTGATTAATTGATTTATTTGGTCTAATTGCAATTTAGTGTGTCTATATAAAGGGAATTATGGGATTGTGAAATTTATCTGATGAAGTTGATGACGAAAACGTTACTTGTACTTTTACAGCGTTAAGTGTGGATCTTTTCACTTTGTGTTCGGAGTTTGGAACTGAATAAACTGTTGCCTATATCCAGCTCGACTGTGGTGCTTTCTACTTGGTTATGAGTACATAACTTCTTTATGCTATGCTGTCCTGTCTCTCCTTCATTCTTGATGGTTGGGACAGCGTCCCCAGCACCTTCTTTCTCGGGTGGCTCAAGGGAATAAACTCTTCAAAACACTGGAACCAAAGGAAGCCCTGTTCCAGGAGGCCACATCCACTTTGTAATGAGTGATAAAGGTATGAGGATTAACCCATGTAGCTGCCACACAAATTGAATCCAAAGGTAGTCTGGCTTGGAAAGCAATGGAAGTCGACATAGCTCTAGTCGAATGGCCTCAAATTTTACCTGGCAGTTGCTTATGTTGAGAGCTATATGCATAAGTAATGGAGTCTGAAAGCCATTTAGATAATGTGACTCTTGAAACTGGCTCCCCTATTCTAGTCTCTGAGAATGAGACAAATAATTGGTCAGATTTTCTAAACTCCTTTGTCCTATACTGCTAATGGACAAGCATTTGGTGAAGCTTATATTTTGCCTTGTTGCTATAGTTGGGAAAGAGGACAGGTAGGTCATTGGATTGATTCAAGTTGGACTCCGAACATACTTTGGGCAGAAATGAAGGATTTGTTCTAAGATAGACTCTGTCTTTGTGGAAAACTAAATAGGGAAGACGAATAGTCAGAGCTTGCAGTTCTGAAACTCTCCTAGCTGAAGTAATGGCTGTCAAAAACATTGTCTTCCATGTTAGGAACTTTAGTGGACAAGAAGAAGTTGGCTCGAATGGAGTGAGAATTAAAGCAGTCCGTACCAAATTTAGATCCCAGGGAGGTAGCGGTTCTCTTATTGGAGGTCTTAATAGGAATGTACCCCTCAGAAAGGCCTTGCATAATCTGTGAGACATTATTTTCGATCACGTCTCCTATGTGGCAGTTCGACATGGCAGCTAATTGTACTCGTATAGTAGCTGCAGCTGCTCCTTGACTGAAAACCTCTGCTAAAAAATCTAGAATTGTAATCACAGGGGCTGTGAAGAGGTCTATGTGATACTTAAGAGCTCAACAACAAAACCTTTTCCATTTGCTACTAGCATACAGTTTTCTAATTGCAGTCTTATGAGATGAAACCAGAATGTGTCGGACTGCCGGGGATATGTCCGGAAGCCTGGCTAAAATGGGAAGTGGAGCAACCAAGCTTTCAGCTTGAAGGTTTGGATGGAGCGTTCCTGACTGATGGGTCAAAAGACCCAGAACGAGGTTCAGAATCCAAGGCTCTTCCTGGAGATGGGGCCATAGGAAAGGGAACCAGATTTGACGAGGCCAATATGGAGCGATGAGAATTAGTTTGCGACTCAACGATTTGGCTTTCTGTAGAACTTTGGGTATTAATGGAAACGGGAAATGCATAAAGAAGTCCCGGGGGCCAATCATGAACAAGTGCATCCCTTGGTGACTCCCCAGGAGGGGGGAATTAGGGCAAGATAGCTGATGCATTTGGAGTTCATAGACATGGCAAAGAGATCGCAGCAAGGCTGGCCCCACTTGCGAAAAACTCAGTTCGCAATTTCCTGTTTCAGTGGCCACTTGTGAGGCATAAGAATTGCCTGGCTTAATTTGTCTGCTATCACATTGGATTTCCCCGGAATGTACATTCCAGTTAGAAAACGTCAAGAAGAAATTGCCCATTGCCATACTCTTTGAGCCTCTTGACAAAGAGGGAAGGATCTGGTTCCACCTTGTTTGTTGATGTACTACACCACGAACATATGGTTTGTTTGTATCGCAATCGTACCTGTTGGAAGAGAGGTCTGGAATGCTTGCAACACCAGAAACACTGCTTTCATCTCTAGGACACTGATGTGCAAGTGGTATCCGTGTTCCTGCCAAGTCCCTTGGACAGTCTATCCCAGATAATGCCCCCCCACCACCCTATCTGGGAAGCGTCCGTGGTCACTAACTGTGGATGGGGGAGAACAAACTGTCTGACTATCATTACCTGCGTGGACTGAAGCCACCATCATAGGTCCTTCTTGCAGGTGGTGCCTGTAATGAGGATCTTGTGTGACATGGGTAACCCCTGCATGGACCACTGAGCAAAGAGTAGCCACTGTAATACTCTCATGTGTAAACGCGTCAGTGGAACTAATGTTATCACAGCTGCCACTGAACCGCGCCAGTGGAACTAATGTTATCATAGCTGCCACTGAACCCAGAAACTTGAGAACAAACTTTGTCTGCACTTTCCTCCTCGTGAGCAAGATTGATATCTGATGGTGTATCAATTGCACCCTTTCATGAGGCAGTTTTTCTACCATGTCTTTTGTGTTTAAGTCTGCCCCTATGAAGGTAATATGCAGATTTTTTGAAATTTAAGGTAATACCTAGCTCTGAGCAGAGATGAATGGTGGTGTCCCATGCCTTGGTCAGTAGATGCTCGGTGGTGGCGGTCAGGAGCCAGTCGTCTAAGTACAGAAACACCCAGAATCCTAGATGCCTCAGGTTAGCCGTGACTACTGCCATGCACTTGGTAAACACTCTGGGGGCTGTAGTGAGATCCAAGGGCAGAGCCCTGAATTGGTAATGACTGGCTCCCAGCCGAAAGTATAGATATCTCCTGGATCGCTTGTCCATCTTGATATGGTAGTATGCATCCTGAAGATCTACTGAGCACATCCAATTGTCTTGTCCCAGAAAGGGGAGTATAGACTGCAGTGTCACCATATGGAACTTTTGGAACTTTGCTTTTTTATGGACTTTTTCAGCTTGCTGAGATCCAAGATTGGTCTCCAGTCTCCTGTCTTCTTTGAAACTAAGAAGAATCTTGAGCAAGTCCCGGATCCGATTTAGTCTGTGGGGACTTCCTGAATGGCTCTTTCTAGCAACCTTTGGATTTCTAGGGTTGCTTGATCCCTTTGACTGGGTGGGATATAAATCGACCGTACCCATTTGTCTTGAGTGATACTGAACCAAGCTTTTGGGTACAGTGATAATCTGACCCTCGACCCCGCCTTCAGAGGTGGACCGGCGGGCCTCCTTTCAAGAGTGCAGGAAGGGCCTGCCAGAGAACATATCTCTGTCGCCCTGGTTCTGTGGACCACCTCTGCCACGAGGGTGGTGTCTTCCATTGTTATTTCTCCCTCTGCCCCTGGGGAAAATTCACCACGTGCATCAGGCGAAGCTCTTTGAAATTTCCGGAACCACATTTTTCCGCCCTTCTGACCTTTGGGATAAGACCTGGTAGGGATGGACAAACGTACTCCCACGGCAGACAGAGTTTTGCCTTCTTGTTCGCACCTGGTAAGAGTCTCTAATTTTTGGCCCAAACAAGGACAAACAGTCAAAACGGGCGTTTATAAGGTTCAGCAAACAACCAAAGGCGCATCCAGGAATGTCTCCTCAGAGCTATTCCTGTGCCTGCTGCCCAACTCGCTCCATCGGCTGCATAGGAGATGAGGCGCATGGAGGAGTTTACTACAGAATTTAGAGTCGCAAGCTGAGAGTTTACCTTGTCCGGCACCCCCGCAGCTGTAGCACCCTGGAGGGTATCTCCTATCTCTTTCAGGAGATCCCTCTGAAGTCGGGTAAAATGTGATAAGTAGTTCAGTGACCCAAGAGTAAAGGCCACTGAAGAAAATATATGCATATCTGTCCATTGTTCGAGACTCCTTATTCGGCAGATGGACAGATGAAGAAGTTTCAGCTAATTCCTTCTTGGTGGCCGCCGCCACCACCATAGCATCTACTGGGACACCTTTGTTAAAAATTGCTTGTCGTCCTGGGCAGTAATAAACTTGTTGGGCCTCCTCAGAACAGGTTCCACAGATTCCGGAGAGCCCCATGCCTTTCAGCTGACTACGCCAATGAGCTGGTTGAAAGGCGGAGACACCCAAGAGGTGGAGGGGCGAAACACAAATGCCTCCAGGTATACAGACTCATCTTCAGAAGGTGAGAGGGTCTTCCGGCCACCCCTCTGCTTCAGGATCTCTAAGATGTTTGAAAAGGAGACATCCTCAGAGGGTGACCGTGGGGACCCTTCTGAATCCTTTAAGTCTGTATCCGACATGACAGACTCAGGGGAGTCTAAATGTTTCCTCTTGCAAGTCCTCTTCCGAAGGACCTCCTCAGAGGAATACTCTGGGGAGGTTTCAGAAGAGAGTGGATCGCCCATTGGGGCATTCTGGGACATTGGCTCTCTATGCTTGGGCTAGAAAGATGGTAGAGGTTGACACCAGTTCATCTGGGGGAAGAGTAGCAGCAGCTGAGGGTAGAGCAGTCTGGGGGGACAGCATGCTCCTCATCACCTCGAAGGCACCGCAATCCTGATCTGAGAGAGCCTCCTGCTCAGAGGAGCCAGGACACCCCCCCCTGTGCCAAGGAGGATGGCTCCGAGGCTGATGTGGGTGCCAAACTCACCTGCGCCAAAGCTCCGAGAGGAAGAGTTGGATCTGACAAGGGTCCAATCCGACTCTCCTCCCTGGACCCGACGAGGGAGTGCCAGCTCCCAGACCCTTCGAGAGAGCATCAAAGAGGTCAGAGCAGAAGTCGGGGTCGAGACACCAGTTGTGGTTTTCAGACCCAACAGTTCCACCGCAAGGACATCCAAGCACTCCGGTTCCGAGCTCATCCGAGTCGGAGGACAGAAGACAAGGCAGGTACAGGCGTCGGCTCCACTTCCATCTGGGCTGGACTCAAGAGAATTTTGGCTAAGGCCAGTGTCTGAAGCAACCTCTTGACCACCCGGTCCACATCATCATCCAAGAGACTCCTGCAGGATCGAGAGGAAAAAGTGGAGGATTTATGGCTACCAGCAACAGATTGCAAAAGGGGTGACTGGGGCACTGAGCAGACCGGTTCCAGAGTCGGTGACCAGCTCCTTTTTTGGCTCTGATAAAGTTCTCCGGCCCGACTGTCTTCGGGTCTGAAGTTGCATGTTTTTCAGGCTTCTTCGTCAGCTCAGAAGCCGGAGCCGAAGAAGAAGATTTTTTTGAAGATTTCTCTGATGAGGATTTAGAGGGCTGATTCCCTTCCATAGGCTCATCAAACAGTCACTTAAGTAAACCCCTTACAATTAGCTTATTTTTATGTTTCTGCAGGACCCTGGAACTGAATCCATGGCAGATAGCAGGAGTCCTGCATATGAACCGCACCTAAGCAATATACACAGCTGATGTGGCCATCAGTACGCGACATTGTGTGTGTGCACGAGTCACACTTTTTAAAGGCAGATTGCTTGACTTCCTTACCAGTACCTTTAGACATTTTGCATTAGTTAGATAGTATGGATAAGTACTATCAAACAGTACACACCTACCAATCAGTACACAGAAAGGCACAAGAAACCACAATTATCACAAAGCCGCAAAAAAGTTTTGTTTTTTTTTTTTTTTTTTTTACGGGGGAAAAAAACCGCTAGAGGAGAGGTCTCTAATTTAAATGATGATCTCCTCTAGCCAGAGGAGACGTCTCTAATTGAAACGACGAAACCTCAGGAAAAAAGGTAGTAGAAAAGGGGAAGGAAGCCCTCTTAACTAAAAACGGGCTAAAAACAAAGGGGACAAAAAAATGAACCTTCTAAGTTAAATGGATTCGTTCAGGACAAACTTAGATGGGCTAGGGATAAAAGAGGCCTGCGACCAACGACGGCCCACACAACAAAGCTACAACCAGAGAGAACACAAAAAAGGGGAACACTAAATTACCAAAAGGCTCCTCTACACTAAACTAGAGAAGTTAAAGGTTATTACGCTAAGAGAATAAAAAAAAACATTCAGTCAATAATTAAATAAACAAAGACTTAGCCTGAGCCAGTGAAAAGCAATCCCAAACCAGCAAAGCAGCAAACGAGATCTGGGTAACTGTCACCAGGCATCACGGGATAGGGTATAGCATCGAGCTAGTGAAAGCTCTCGAGCTTTAGTATTAGGCAGAGTCGGAAACGATGCTTGGTTCTGAACCTAAGCATCAAGAATGAAGGCAAGATAGGACAACATAACATGATGTCTTGAGGCAGTCCACAAAATTGCACAGCTGCACCCAAGTGCAAGATGCCAGCTGGTATGCTCCATCAGCTGCATTCAAAATGAGCTTCACAGACATGTTGGTAATAGACTGAAGAGTAGACAACTGAGTCACCAGTGTCTTCTGAAAATCTGGAGACTCCTGCATCTTAATAGTCCTTGACATATCAGCCACAAGATCATGCTGTAATCTTGTTAAATGGGATAAGTAGTTGAGTGCCCTCACAGGGAATGTCACTGAGGCATAAGATCTCACTTCCATACATGATCCAGAACCCAAGATTTTCTGTTCAGGGATGGATCAAGGCACTCTCCTTAGAGATTTCCTTCTTTGTGGAAGCCGCCACCACGATCACACCCCATGGTTGGGCCCTTACTCCAATGGGGCCAATCCTTGGGAGGGGCAAGAATTTTGTCAGGCTTCTTAGTGACAGCCTACTCCATGTCAGGCTCCTTCCACACCATCCAAGACACTACGTCTCTGAGCAAATCAAGAAGGGGGAACTATTCTTGGGCATGGATGAGCTCAGAACAAAGGCTTCCAAACATACTGACTCTTATGGGAAGGAGGCTTTGGTGATCCAGCCCCCACGCTGGCAATGAAGCTCCAAAACATCACCAAAGAAGGCGTAATCCCACAGTGACTTAGGGGACTCCATCTTTCTTCAAGGTCAGTATCCTCGGTGAGAGACTCCTCAGGGGGAGTCTATGAACTTCTTCTTGCACAGCCTCTTGCCGGAGACCTCCCTTTCAGGCAAAGCAGGAGGAGAAGGGGAAGAGGCAGCTAGCCCAACCAGGGGAAATGACTGTAGACCAACCAACATGAGCTGTTCTGGTGCAGGCTGATGACTGGCTGCAGGCACAGATGAGAATGGTGATAGAACATCGGGTGAAGAAGACAACCCAACCCTTGAGCAGAAAACAGCCTCTCCATGACTTTGAGAGCAGTGGTGGAAACTGGCCTCCTGAAGCCAAAAGTTACAGATTTCGAACAAATCAGAAACATGCCCAAATCTAGGGCAGCTACACCTTGCCCCAACACTGAGACGAAAAACGAGGTGTCGAAGGCAAATCACACAGCAGAAGGGAGAAACTCAAAGCAGAGATCTTTGAACCCAACATGAAAATGCCAGCCTCAATGCCATGGCACCGTGGTTTGCTTACCTCTGACACAGTAGAGTCAATGAAAACAAGGTGGAGGTCAAAGCTGAGCATGCCCAAGGAGTCGGATCCAACCCAGAATGTGGGAACACAACCATGCCAAAGGACCTTAGATCCACAGGGGCTGGGGGAGGAAAGTAGGGTGGTGGAACAGAGTTTCCGGGAAGAGATCCCAAACCTGAACAGATAAGATCTAATTGTACCTGTGTCTGCAAAAAGGACCTTATCAGTTGTTGCAAGTCTGAAGCTTTGAATCTGCCCAATGATCTTGACAACCAAGAGGATGATGCCACCAATGGGGACTTGAAGGGTCGCTTGGAAGATGAAGTTACCTGCATACAGGATCCAGGCTGAGGAAGGAGAAGACTCCAGCAACATCTCCAGTGGAGTGGAAGGAAGAAGGTGAAGCTACCTGACCTGAAGCAGCCCCTTTGATGAAAAAAAGGGCTTGCTACACTGAGGACTGAAGACAGAGCTTTGCTCATTTTCAGCACCAAGGGAGACTGGCTCTGAGTAGTCGGAGCTGACATCATTGTCAAGACAGCTGGGGCACCCTAAGGTCTTGAGGTCTTTGGGTCCAGCAAGCCAGAAGAGGGTCCAGGCCAGGAGACACAGAAGGACCTCTTGCAATCCCCTATAGAGATGTTGGAGTCCTTAAAAGGGCAGTGAGGTTGAAGCCATCCTTCAGTGCCAAAGAGGAGGAACCAGTGGGGAGAAGACCCTTCAGGAATAACTTACCTTCTTTCATTAACTGCCCTAGACGCAAACCACTGACAAATCAAACAGTGGAATTGAGATGGGCAGCTCCCATGCAAAAGATGCACTTGTGTGTATTATGAGGGCAGCTTGTGCTCACAAGCAACACATTTGTTGAATTCCTTATCCACAGATAAGGAAGAACCCTGGAACAAAAGTACCACACTACACAGAACTTTATGCTAAATGCACAAATGCACACTAGTCAAAAGAGAAAAACTGCCCTACACAGAAAGAATTACATTGCAGACAAAAAACTCAAAAGAGGTGGGAAAAGTCTGATGCTAACTATACATACATACACACACACACACACACACACACACACACACACACACACACACACACACACACACACACACAGAATGACAATTCTAAGTCTAAACCTAGATAGTCTATCTAACCTATTAAATAACCTTCCCTGTAAATGACTATAACTAAGGGGTATAGAGAAAAAGCACTACAAAAAAAAGACTACAAAAACACTCAAAAGGATACAATTTGGCAGAGCCACAGAGCGAGCTGCTGACTTGGAATGGTGGCAAACTTGATCTAAAGTGTCTGTTGGGGTGCAGGACATTGTGTGTAGGTGAGACTGTGCCTGGTGAGTTGAAGTCTAGAGGATTTGGTCAGCATCCTTTAAGTCATCCTATAACCCACAGGCTGAAGCCAGACAGAGAAGACAACATCAGATCCCTGACATCTGGCAGAAGACTCTGGAAAGATAAATAATTCATCCAAATAAAAATTAGTGTCATTCATTCTGCTATAAGTCATAACTGAAGCTAGACACTTTGTAAACATGCTTGAAGAAGCAGATGTCCCAAAGGGTAATGCTGAGAACTGTTCCTATGACCCAAACCTAGATGTTCAGAGACCTTTTAGGTCTCATGTTAACATAAGGCTTCCTTGGGGGAATAAGAGGTAACAGACTCTGAAGTGTCGACCTCTTTAATGCTGAAACTTATGCTGAAACAAGAAGGAAAGATTAAAAACTGGTCTCCAAAAGCCTTTCTTTGGTACCAGAAGCATTCTAGAATAGAAGCCTTTGCCCCTTGAATAAATGGCTCAGGTTCTAAGACTCCTAGGGTTAGCAAATCAAAAGAAACACAGGAAAATATTCTGTTTGGTTCACAGAGTGGGGAGGAACTCCCCTTAGAGGAGTTTCTTGTATCCAGTATCATTCCGAAGTTATATACTTTCCTTTTTCTGGAAAGATTCCTGTTTGTTATTGTTCCCCTCCTGCCATCTCTGTTTGTTTCCTAGGCATAATGAGATTAGAAAAGGGGGGGGATGAAACATTTTTGCAAACCTGAGTACAAGATGGGCCATACAAAACTATTTTCTCTAAAGCTGAATTAAAAAATTCAGACCTTATTTTAACAGAAAACTTCTGATTTCATATTCAGGCATACCTCCTCAAACAGTAGCAGAAAAGTACAGTTGTGTGCACTTACCATAAATGTAGATGTTCGAGTGTATTCACTGTTGCAGTCATCACATTTGGGGTTATCTGCTTGCAATAGCCCTCAGTCGGCCTGATTATCAAAGTCTTGGGTCCTGCGTCGGATGCCATCTCATCTTCCATGATGTCAAGTAGTCAGGAGTATAAAGCATGCAGTTGACGCCATTACATCAATTTTTCTTGCCCCAGATGTCAGGTGCCTCCATAATGGGAAGCAATTATATACAAGGTTACACCTCCAACAAAAAAGCAAATACACCAAAAAGCTTTAAGCATAGCAAAAAAGAATAGAGGTATAGTCAATACAAGTCAGGGGACTGGAGGGAGGGTAACCAAGACTGCAACAGTGAATATACTCAAACATCTACATTTATGATAAGTGTACACAACTGTACTATGTTCTTCATGTTTCACTGTTGCAGTCATCACATTTGGATAGATTCCCAAAGCTAAGGATGGGAGGAGGTAATTAGACAGCATTAGGACCAGCTATAAGGCCCTGCAAGACTGCAGTGTCAAAGCCAGCTCTGGATTTAGAAATAAATTGGAAAGCGGTAATGCTTGGTGAAGGTATGTACAGAACTCCAGGTAGCAGCTTCTAGGATGTCCCTGGTAGGGACACCTCTGAGAAAGGCTGTAGAAGTAGAAGCAGCCCTGGTTGAAAGTGGTCTTATCCCCATGTGGGGTAGGTTTTCCATGGTGCTTATAGCAGAAATGAATGCAGTGGCCTATCCACTTAGAAATGGTTTGCTTTGAAATGGTCTTCCCCTCTGCCCCTGCAGCAAATGCAACCAGCAGTTGTTCAGATTTCCTGAGAGGTTTAGTCCTGTCCAAGTAAACTCTAAGTTGTAAGTGCACGTCCAAGGAATGCAGTATTACTTCCACTTTGTTCTGTGGATTAGAAAAGAAGGTTGGGAGATGAATGGACTGATTAAGGGCCACACTGGATACCACCTTGGGCATGAAGGAGGGATTGGTCCTGAGGGACACACTGTCCACATGAAAGATGATGAAAGGCTCCACTGCCATCAGAGCCTGTAATTCAGGCACCCTTCTTGCTGAAATGATGGCTAGAAGGAAGGCTGTTTTCCAAGAAAGGAATTTCAACTCTGCATTTGCAGCTGGCTCAAAGGGAGGTAAAGTGCGCTTTTCCATTACAAAGTTAAGGTCCCAGGCTGGAGTAGGGGCTCTCCTGGGTGGCCTTAAGTTTTTGGCCCCTCTGAGGAACTGCTTCAGCAGTGGATGAGAGAAGAGGGGAGGTTCTGTATTGTAATAAGCTGAAATGGCTGAGGCATGAATTTTGATGGAGGAAAAAGAAAGGCCCTTGTGAAGCATCTCAGTTAAGTACTGAAGAATCTGAGATAAATTGGGCGCTGCTGTGCCCATCCCCCGAGTTTGGCTCCAGGAACAGAATCTTTTCCATTTTTCAGCATAGGATTTTCTAGTACTAGGTCTCCTTGCCTCCAGAATGACATCCATCATTTGCTTACTGAGGGATGGTGATGGACAGATCAGGTAATTAGCAAGGCTGCCAGGTTCAGGGTTTAAGCTGTGGGTGCAGAATCTGGCCCTCCGGCTGGGACGGCAGGGCAGAAGTCTGAGGCAGGTGCCATGGTGCCAGCAGTGACACTGCGCAAGAGGGGGCCACCAGTGTTGGCGTGGCCAGTCTGGTGCAATCAGTATTGCCTTTGGTTTGTCCTGTTTGATCTTTAGTAGTATCTTGGAGAGAAGAGGCAGAGGGGGAAAGGCATAAACTGATAGGTTTTTCCAGGTGCAGGACAGGCCATCCACTTTCCAAGCTTGTTTGTGGGGAGTCCCTGTGCAAAATTTGTCCAATTGGTAGTTCTGGGGGGAGGCAAACAGGTCTATCTCTGGTTTCCCCCATTTGTTTCTCAACACGTTGACTATATTTGGTTGCAGTTTCCACTCGTGTGGGTCCATGAGATTTCTGCTTAGGTCGTCTGCCAGTGTATTTAGCTTTCTTGGCAGGAACTGAGCCTGTAGGTGCACTTGGTAGCTCAAGGCTGTGTTCCACAGAGCCATAGCTAGTCTGCAGAGAGGATATGAGTGGGTTCCTCCCTGCTTGTTTATGTACCACATAACAGTGGTGTTGTCAGTCTTTACCAATAATTGTCCTGGAAGAATGTGGTCCTTGAAGGCTGTCAGAGAATTCTGTACAGCTAACATTTCTTTTTGATTGATATGCAGGTGTATTTGACTTGGGTTCCATTTGCCCTGAATGCACTTCCCTGCCAAGTGAGCCCCCCATGCATAGTCTGATGCATCTGTTGTTAGGGTTTGGGTGGCAGGGATAGAGTGAATGGCAGTCACTTGTTTTGGTGGTAGGCCTCTGCCCACCAAAGGAACTATCTGTAGACAAGGTATGATAGGAATCATTGATTCTAGATCCTGAGAATGTTGACACCATAGGCTTTTTAGATACCATTGTAGTTTCCGCATATGCAGTCTTGCATATGGAATTAGTAGAATGCAGGAGGCCATGAAACCCAGGGCTTGCAGTATTTTCCTTGCAGATAGCTGGGTCTTTGTGGCCAGTAGTTTGAAGTAGGCTGTCAAATGAACTTGTTTCTCTGGCGTAAGGTAGGCCATCTGGGAAGTTGCATTCAAGCTTGCTCCCAGGAATATAATTTGTTGGCAGGGTACACGATATGATTTCTTTTCATTTGTGGTGTACCCCAAAGAAGTTAACAATTTCCTTACAAATGCCAGATGATTTAATAGTATGTCCTGGCTTTCTACCTGAATTAGACAATTGTCCAGGTATGGGTATTTTTGAATATTTCTTTGCCTGCAAAATGCAATGACTGGAGCTAGGCACTTTGTGAATACCCTGGGCGCTGTAGATAAGCCAAAGGGCAGTGCAGAGAACTGATAGTATATGTAGCCTGCTTGGAATCATAGGTATCTTCTGCAAGATTCCCTTATTGGGATGTGCAGGTAGGCTTTCTTTAAATCCAGTATTGCCAACCAGGCATCTTTGCCTTGCATAGGAAGCAGCTGATGGAAGAGTTAGTAACTTAAATATTGGGATCACCAAAAATGTGTTTAGGATAGACAGGTCCAGGATAGAACACCAGGAATTGTCTTTTCTGGGTACCAGTAAAAGTCTTCAGTATAAACCTTGTCCCCATTCTTCTTCTGGGATAGGGTGAATATCCCTGATGCTTAAAAGAGAGAGAACTTGCTTTTGAGCCTCTGCCCACTGATTTGGGGGTAGATCTGGCCAACTGTTTGGGGTTGGTAAGTGGAAGTGGAATCTGTATCCTTGGGGAAAAACGAAGTTATGTACTCACCATAACATTCCATCTGAGTAGTTATACTTCATTTTCCTGCAACCTGTGGGTATACGGATCCGTATCGAATCCGTGCCGGCAACTTTTTTTCTAGCATCTGCTCCAAGCTCCGAGCTCCTCCCCTTACCCATAATGCCCTACCAACTCCTATCTTCCCTCAGATAGAGTCTGCTGCAACTAACAATATATATGTAACAACCCAATAAACCAAACCTGAAAACACGGGACGGAGGGAGGGAATGTTGCAGAAAAATGAAGTATAACTACTCAGATGGAATGTTATGGTGACTACATAACTTCTTTATCTGAAGTAGTTAACTTCATTTTATTTGCAACCTGTGGGACAGAGTCCCTAGCTATTCCGATCCTGGGAGGCCCTTATGGAAGGATATTCCTGAGCACCGCAGAACCAAAGGATGTTCTACCTCTCAAAATCAGATCCAATTTGTAATGGGAAATGAAGGTATGTGAATTGGCCCATGTCGCTGCTGCACAAATATTGTCCAAAGGTACCCTGGACCAAAAAGCAGCGGAAGTCGCCATGGACCTAGTAGAGTGAGCCTTAACTATACAAGGAGGAGATAAACCTTTTGCTTTGTAGGCATGTGAAATGCAAAGAATGATCCAACTGGCTAAAGAAACTTTAGAAATAGCTTTTCCCATAAACGCTTTGGAAAAGGAAACAATTGGTCAGTGTTGCGGAAAGACTTTGTTCTATGAAAATAAAAACAAAGTTGTCTATGAGCATCTAACAAATGGAGTTTATATTCACCTTTATTTTGGAAGCTGGGAAAGAAAACAGGCAGATTAATGGACTGGTTTAAGTTTGCTTCAGAAACCACTTTAAGCAAGAAGGAAGGGTTAGTATGGATGGAGACCCTATCCTTACGGAAGACCAAATATGGAGGCACGGCAGACAGAGCTTGAAGCTCAGAAACTCTCCTAGCCGATGTGATGGCGACTAGGAAAGCTGTCTTCCAGGACAAAAATTTTAAGTCCACCGAAGCTGCAGGTTCGAAAGGAGGGGCCACCAATGCCTGTAAAACAAAAGTAAGGTCCCAAGGATGTACAGAATTCCTTGACAGGGGGCCGTAGCAGAAAAATACCTTTAAGAAAAACCTTACACAGCCTAGAGGAGGCTAAGGCCATGTTGTCTTCACCAACGTGAAAACTGGAAATGGCTGCCAATTGTACTTTCACTGTGGAGGAACTAGCTCCTTGCTGAAAGATACCAGACAGGAAGTCCAACACCGCTGGAACAGGGGCTGTAAAGGGATCTATTTTTCTTTGAGGGCCAAATGGAAAAGCGCTTCCATTTACTGCAATAAAGTTTCCTGGTGGAGTCTTTAAGAGAGGCCACCAGAATGGATTTTACCTGAGATGAAAGACCGGGAGTCCTGGCAATTAACGGAACTGGCGCAACCAAGCTGTGAGCTTGAGGCTGCCCAGATCGGGTGGACGTGTCCCAGACGGATGGGAAATTAGATACGGGCAGGGATCCAGAACCTATGGGGGGGCTAAGAAATGAGACCAAAGGAATGGGAACCAAACCCGACGAGGCCAGAATGGGACAATGAGGATCACTTTGCACTGTAGTCGGCAATCTTTCTGAAGAAACTTCGGAATGAGAGGTAAAGGTGGATAAGCATACAGAAGCCCGGGGGGCCAAGCATGGACTAGACAGTCTCTGGGGACTTCCCCTGGTAGGGGAATCAGAGCGAAGAACTTGCTGCACTTCATGTTGGAAAGAGATGTGAAGAGATTGCAGCAAGGCTGACCCCATGAAAGGAAAATCTCCTCCGCTACTGACTGTTTCAGAGACCACTCATAAGGCATCAGAATGGCCCGGCTCAATCTGTCCGCTAAAACATTGGAGTGCCCCAGGATGTGTGTTGCTATCAGAAACCAACTGGTGGAAATCGCCCATTCCCACACTCTCATGGCCTCACGACATAGAGGGTAGGATCTGGTTCCCCCCTGCTTGTTGATATATCAGACGACCGACATGTTGTCTGACTGAATTGCAATCAATCCCAGAGGGAGGACTGTGTGAAAGGCTTCCAACACTAAAAGCACTGCCCTCATCTCTAGGACATTTATGTGCAAATTGGTCTCTGTCTGGGACCATGTGCCTTGGACTGTCCTTCCCGAACAGTGTCCCCCCACCCGAGTTGGGAGGCGTCCGTGGTCACTGTGGTTTGGACACTGGGGGTGACGCAAAAGGCGTCCTTTTGATATCTCCAGTGAAGTTAACCATCAAAGAAGAGATGTCCTGCAGACGTGACTGATCTTGATCGAAAATTCCATGGGTAGGTCTAGCCAAGACCACTGAACAGCCAGAGACCATTGAAGAACCCGCATGTGAAGGCGTGCAAAAGGGAGAATGGATATGGCGGCAGCCATATAGCCCAGAGCCCGAAGACCCTCGCTCACCTTTGAAGACTTGGAGTTCGCTATCTGAGCTATGTGGCACCTGAGATGTTGAAACTTGTCTGGAGTTAGGAATACCTTCATCTGCAAAGTGTCTAACCGTGCCCCAATGAAGTCTAGAATTTGTACTGGTTGCAAATGGGATTTGTGAACACTGACTGTAATTCCCAGTAGGTCTGCTAACCGAATGAAATAATCTCGGGCCAGACACAAGTGATGCTTGTTGGGTGCAGCGAAGAGCCAGTCATCCAGGTATGGAAACACCTGAATACCCTGAAGCCTCAGGTCAGCCGCTACAACTGCCATTACCTTGGTGAACACCCTGGGGGATGTGGTGAGACCAAAGGGTAGGGCTCTGAACTGAAAATGACTGGCTCCAAGCCGTAAGCGCAGAAACCTCCTGGAGCTTCTGTGTATTTTGATGTGGTAGTAAGCATCCTGAAGGTCTAACGAGCACATCCAGTCGCACTCTCGGAGATAAGGTAGAATGGACTGTAGGGTGACCATCTGGAATTTGTTTGGCTACCGACAAGTTTAATGTTAACAGGTCTAGAATGGGCCTGAAGTCCCCCGTCTTTTTTGGCAGCAAAAAGAACCTTGAGTAGATGCCTAATCTGGACTGATCGGGGGGGGACCTTTTCGATGGCTCGTTTGAGAAGCAGCTTTGAAACCTCTAGAGCTGCGGCCTCCCTGTGAGTAGGTGGAACATCCAGGAGGTGTTTTATAATATTTGGAGGGGCAACGAAAGGAATAGAGTAACCCTCTGGATATTATCTGAAGAGCCCAGTGATCTGTTGTAATGGACTCCCATGCCGCTGGGTGGAAGGACAATCATCCCCAGACTGCCTCCAGAGTAGGACAGTCGGGCAACCCCTCAGGGCTGCTGACCGGGTCTATCAGAGACAGGTTCCTTAGAACGGAAATTCCTGGGACCGCCTCTACCTCTAGGTTGGCGTCAATCCTGTCCCCCTCTGCCTCTGGGGGGATAGCTGTCCTGAGAATCCCAGGAAAACTGAGATTTTAGGAACCACATCTTCTTCTGCCCTCTCTGATTCCTAGAGAAGGACCGCTGAGGGTTAGAGAAGCGGACTCCAATGGCAGACAAAGTCTTCCTGTCCTTTTTGCTCTGGACAAGTGTGTCAAATACTGTCTTCCCAAAGAGGGAAGAACTGTCGTAGGGAGCGTTGATAAACGACTCCTTGAAAGGGTCCAGGAACTGGCACAATCTGAGCCAGGCATGACGCCTCATGGCTATGCCTGTCCCAGCCGCCCTAGCTGCTCCTTCCGTGGCATGGGAAAGTAGCCACATAGATGTGTTTGAGACTGACTTCAGAGTAGACATTTTCACCAAGAACAGCTGTCTGTCCTGCAGTGATAAAGACTGTGGGGGCGACTCAGCGAATTTCGAAGCAAGGTCTCGCTGAAGCCAAATCACATATGCCAAATAATTCAGCGCACGGATAGAAAAAGTCGCTGAGGAGTATACATGCTTCCCAAACCTATCCACCAACCTGGACTCCTTGTCTGGAGAGTGGACTAAGGAACTCTCCCATGCTAGTTCCTTCTTTGTGGCCGCTACGACCAACATAGCATCAACTGGGGCTCCTTTCGACCAGGGTTGTCTATCAGAAGGGGGAGATATAACCTTGTCAGGGTGTTTGGGGATGGGCTCTACGGTATCGGGCTCCTTCCATGCCCTCGTGATGATGAGGTCCACCAAGAGGTCTGCTGGTGGAAACACCCAGGAAGTAGATGGGCCCGTGCCACAGGCCTCCAGGAACACTGACTCATCCCCAGAAGGTTTTGGGGCTGACTAACCTCCCCTCTTTACGGAGTATCTCCATAATTTCTCCGAAGGAGACGTCTTTGGGAGGTAACCTGGGGGAATCTTCTCCTTCATCTAAGTCAGTGTCAGTTGTGAGGGACTCGGGGGAGTCCAAGTGCCTCCTTCTGCACTTGCGCTTACAGTAACCCTCTCCAGTAGGACTTTCAGAAGGGGATCCACGAGCCGCAGGGGTTTCCTCAGGGAAAATGACCCAGGGATCTTCTGGCACGGGCTGTCCCTGAGACAGGATGAAGGGAGTCGTCGCCAAATCCAGGGGGGCCTGGGTGGTATCCAAGGGGATTGGCTGGGGTCTCAAATCCCTGGGAGAGAACCCTCTCCACCACTTCGAAGGCCAAGGGAGAAGTCCTCACCAGATTCGAAGCGGGGACTGGAGCCGAAGATAGGGTATAGCCTGAGGTCCGAGGGAACGGATCCGAAAAGATCAGAGCCGAAGAATCCATTCCCCCGGGTCCGACTCCCTGTCCGCGGCTCTGAGAGTTACTCGGATCCGAACAATTCGGATCTGAGGAACTCAAGGTAACAGCCGTAGTCGAGGTTGGAGGAACCATCGGCGCTGAGCTACCAGTTCTGAAAAAACCTCGGATCCAAGAGCTCCAAAGCCGAAGCATGGATCGGGGAAAGAGAGATGGGGCGGAAAAGAGGCATGGAGGTCGCCCCCTCCACAGGGAGAGGGACCTGGCAAGACTCCCATCTGAATTTGGGTCTGAATAAATCTCTGCATCATCCTGTCCATATCCATGTGCGATAGGCTCCGAACCGACCTCGAAGAGGCCACCGACTCGGATCTGGCTGGTCTACGCAGTACGGTGGAGGGCCTCGGGTCCGAATGTTCCAACGACTCCGGTGAGAAGCGAGGAGACTGGAGCCGAGGAGAAACAGGCCTCATGGTCTTAGATGGGGGGCTGAGAAAGAGCTCCCTGTCTGGGGATCTTTTACGATGCCTGTCTTTTTCTCCCTTTCTTCTCTGCACCTTTCCTTTTCCTTCTCTTTTTCTTTTTCCTTATCTTTGTCAGACTCGCTGACTGAAGATCTGTCCTTTGAAGACCCATCACCAGACGAAGAGGGAGGTTGAGTCCCTGTCTGGGGTGGTACACTAGCGACAGAGGCAGATTCCAGCATGGCAACAGGGAGAAGGCCTTTGGCAACTAGCTTGACCTTATGGATCCCTAAGGGCCCTAGGGTTGAAACCTAAACAGACATCACATTGAGTGGACAAATGTGCCACTCCTAAGCATATCACACACAGTGTGACCATCGGCAGGGGAAAGCTTATGGCCACACACTGTACATTTTTTGAACACAGGCTTTGGCTGGTCAGCCATAGTCCTGCACTCCAAGGTACCTTTCCAAAAAACCACACACACACAGGTAGGGGAACGGCAGGCCTAACTACTACTCTATACAAAAAACTTTTTTTTTTTGTTTTACACCAACGACCAAACGTGATACTACAGAAGGGGAGGAAGGGAAATCCTAGTCATGCACACCTAGATATCAGCAAAATTTTTTTAATTACTATCCCTGAGCTCAAAGCAAAGGAGACCACGATGCACACTACTGGCTCGGCAAAGAAGATCTGGGGAAAGACAGGAGTTGGTAGAGCATTATGGGTAAGGGGAGGAGCTCAGAGCTTGGAGCAGATGCTAGAAAAAAAGTTGCCGGCTCGGATCAGATACGGATCCGTATACCCACAGGTTGCAAATAAAATGAAGTTAACTACTTCAGATCTATATTTAAAACCCATTTCTACTGGGTAATGAATTCCCAATTATTTGCCTGCAGGGCAATCTTTCCCCCTAAAGGAACAGTCAGTTGTGCAGGGCTTGGAAGGTTTAAAGTTAAGTCATTGAGACAGTTTACCATAGGGGGGAGTCTTACTACTCCCTGCTTTGGAAGTGGGAGCCCCCCACTGTTTAGTCCTGTGAGTACCTTGGGACTGAAGCCTGGGTGTTCTGCTAGTTCTGGGTTTGGACTGAGAAGGCCTGGAAGAGGCAGGAAAGGACCAATTCTTAGAGGGTCAATGCCTACTAAATCTGGGGGGGTTGTACTTGCAGGAAATCTTTAACAGTTTGCATAGATTTAGCTTTTTCCTCCATCTTTTTAAGTACTTTTTCTGCTTTGTTGCCAAACAGGCGGTCTTGGTTTAAGGGAGCATCCAGCAATTTAGCTTTAACATGATCTGGCAAAGATTGTTCCTTAAGCCAAGCATGCCTTCTAAGTACAGACCTAGTGACAGCAGCCCTGCAAGATGCCTCTAACGAATCAAAATCACATTGCAAAGTATGTTTTCCAACTTGTTCAGCAGAATGCATTAAATCCTGTAAATCTTTATTTTCAGCACAGTCAGGAATCAACACCATTTTCTGTTTAAGCAATCCAGTAATATGCTACTGATACTTGAACATATGAAACTGGCAGTTTAAGGCCCTAATGGCCAAGGTTGCAGAAGTGTATACCTTCTTACCTCATCTATCCAGCACCCTGGAATCTCCATCAGAGGGGGTAGGATTTTTGGCAGTAATAGCCTTAATGCCCTTGGGTCCGTGTGAAACAGTCTCAGGATCCGCAGTATGATTTTTAAAGAGGAACTTGTGAGAGTCAGGAACTCTGTAATACCTATCAGGTTTTCTAGGAGCAGGAGGTAAAGAGTCAGGGGCCAAGCTAGATTCCGAGAAGGCATCATCAACAACGTCCAGTACAGGAGAGATGGCCAAAGGCCTGTGTTGGGGCAGGAGTAAGAAATCCCTAAGCCTCTTTTTGGAGTCAGAGTAATCCTGGCTCTCCCAGCGAAAATGCCCCCAAAGAGTATGCAAGGTTTCACCAAAAGAGAAATCCTCTGGAGGGGAAGCAGAGGGAATGGAGTCCTCTGCATAAGAATCCTCATAGGTAAATAAGGGTAAATCCTGGTCATCAGAGGAAACAGAAATTTCAGAGTCCTGATCAGAAGAATCAGAAGGAAAATCAGTCCTAGGACTCAGAGGGGGGGGAAGGGTGCCCCCCCCTGATTAGAGTAATAAATTCTTCAGCCATTCTTATCATTTGTTTTTTAGGCATAGGGGCCTGACCATGAGGTCTGGGCATCGGTTTTCTAGGCATGGATCGAGTTTTAGGCCTTGAAGAAGAAGATGGCGTTGGTTTAATATGCAAGTCAGTAGGCCTGAATACACCCTCAGAAGCCGGTGCCTGCACAGCGGCTCCGGACCCATTCAAGGTAGAGACATCCGCAGGTTCCATAGTCAAAGAAGCATCTTGCAGCATACCAGACTCTGAATGGGTCTCAGTAGAGGCCTGCGAATCTGAAATAGCGGGTATCAGGGGCTGCAAAAGCACCTCACTGATTACTAGCGAACTGGCGACTAGCTTAGGAAAAGCATTGAAGGCAGCTTTGGGCCTATGCGGTCTGTCTTTATCCTTGCGTTTTTTCGGAATGTCGGTAGTCGGGTGGCTTACCGAAGCCATTTCTGGATAATTGAACTGAGTACCAAAATATTTAGAAGCGCAAATAAACCGACGACGAATAGTTTGAGGTTTGAATAAGGCACGAAACCGACAGCAAGGTACGTCATGGTCTGGTCCTAAGCAAGGAATGCAGTACGAATGAAAATCTTTATAAGGTATTTTCATTCCACAAGAAATACAATTGTTAACGTTTACTGACATCGGTTTAGAGCAAGAAAAAGGTTCTCCAACGGGGTACTTAGCTTAGTTGAAGATTTTGGTTCTGAAACTCAAAAACAAAAATTTCAGGAGGCGGCCGACCGGCACTTGCGAACTGCTTCTTCTTTGGGTACCGCACGGCAAGAAAGACTGATGTAATGGCGTCGGCTGCATACTTTATACTCCTGACAACCTGACGTCAAGGAAGATGAGACAGCATCTGACGCAAGACCCAAGACTTTGATAATCAGGCTGACTGAGGGCTTCTGCAAGCAGATAACCCAAAATGTGATGACTGCAACAGTGAAACATGAAGATCAGAGACACAGTATCTGCACAATCATACATAACGTTAAATCATGTTTAGATACTAGAGACATGTCAGAAACAATAAGATTGAGATGGGTAATATGGAACTCATAGTTAAGAATTCTATATGCCAAAGTGGAAGAATAAAACATTCTAATAATCAAATCTGTCCCAAAACCTTCCCCTCTATATCTACAAGGGAAGCCTTGGATGATAATAATAGCCTGCTAGTTACCTATCTGCTTTTATGGAGAGTGAAGTTTGAGAATCAGGGTTGTTACAGGCAGTATAATATACCTCCCGCAAGGCTGGAAGTAAAAGGGGAATGTTTGTAGAATGAGGCAAATTCACTTAAAATCATATTAAAACATCTCCTTAATACAGAGGAAACATACATTAGTTACCATAGAAACACTTCATTCATCCTGACAATAATTTAAGAAATGACCTCCTGAGGAAGTTGTGAGGACCAGTTTCCCTCAGCATCAGCGTATCAAGTTTGAAAATTTATAGCAGATGAAGCCCTGACTCTATGATAGACTCATCTGACCTGTCTTCCTTGGGGCTATTTCAAATGAACTACTGTAACAGGTACTGAAGGGCAGGGTACCAGGCTAGACTGTCTGTAACAATTTCTTAGCAATGGTACAAAAATAAACAAATCATTACTTACAGACATTGTGTCTTCAGATTTGTGTTTCCTTAACAGGAATCTTCTTTGAGAATCTAGGACAGGAATCTCTGACACTTCAAGAGGTCTCTTCTCCTAGGCACATTCAGTGGCATCCCCAGTGAAACTCCCATGTCGCAATAAAAATGGTTCTCCCATGCCCAAATCAGACATTGGAACAGCCTAAGAGGACATGGCTGACTCCGAGTTTGTGGGGCTGAAAGAACTATACCAGAGGAAGTCAGAGATGTGAGGGAGTGATCAGAGAAACAACCAATGCCCACTTCAGTTTCATGAACCACTACCTGAGACTCAGACTGAGCTTGCACAATCTGAAGGGGCTCTCTAGTTGCTCAGTAAGTCAGACCACCAGATGCAGGGGAAGTATCTATGTTGTGACTGAGGAGGATGGGTCAGATGCTGCTAAGATCACTGGAACAAGTTGGTCAGAAGGTTATGTTGTCAAATGTCTGCACAAGCAGCACACTTACACATACCCCAGTAAGACAAAGTTATCAGAACACAGTAATGCACAAGCAGTACACTAAAGTCCTGTCAGAAACCCTTTAAAAGTAAAATTAGTCTGATAGAAATAAATTCCATCACCCCACCTGGGTGTAACATTCTCAGGACAGACCGGCTACATATAAGAGGCAGAGGCTTAGCTCTACTTCACAGAACCAACCTACAACTCCAACACCTCCAAAAGGATTCCCCCAACTTCAACAATGCAGAGACTCTATTTGCAAAACTCTCCCTTAACCAACATAAGCACCTAAACCTACTGGGTATCTATATACCCCTGGGTGACAACCTAACAAACCTAGAATCCATACTTCACTGGGCCTCATACTCCCTCCCTCAAGAAACTATTGTGCTAGGTAACTTAACATTGACTGGAACTCCATCCCCTCTCTCACCCCTACTTACCACATTAACCTATATAACTTAGTGGATCCTCACAAATCAACCAAATACTGCCCATCAATGTGGCACACCTACCAAACTCTCTAAGTGACCACAGCACCACTTTCATCCTCAGGCACAAATTTTAAATAATTAACTCTCCCTTCCTTCTACAAACCCGCTCTAACAAAAATTTTCCAAGAGACCACTTCATAAGAGACTTGCAACATTACAACTTGTGTCCGATCAAACCCTTTCATTAGACAAAGGACAAAGCAGTCGATTACCTCAACTCCACATTCCTAAATATCCTCAACCAACTAGCCCCCTTAAAAACAATCAAGACACGTAGCTATCCCACCCCTTGGCTCCAGAAAACCACAAAAGCCCTACTTAGAGCCAGGGATAAAGCCTGGAAAACCTTGGTGCCACGCCAGATCACCCACAGCTAGGTAAACCTTTCACGAGCTCTGGAACAAAGTAAAAAAGCAGGTTAAGCTCGATAAACAAAATACCTGTATCACTAAACAAAACAAATACAGTACCAAACCGCAAAATTTCTGGGCAACAATAGATAACATCCTACAGCCCGGAAGAACCACCACTCCCATCCCCAACATGACAGGTACAGACCTGAACATAGCCTCCAGCTTTAACCACTACTTCACCTCCTCAGTACTCAAATTCTTAAACATCACTTCCTCCAACACCCGACAACCACCTCAGGCCCAAATCAATATCATACTTTTCACACTTAAGTCTGTTCCTACCTCTACTATCCAAAAACTATTTTAAGTCTTTCTGGTGTTAGAAAGGCACAGTGAAGAAAAAAAAAACTGAACCAAAAATACCTGGGTGACTGTATTCCAGCAAATGCAGTATGAAAAGTCGTACAACACAGGACATTAAAATCATCTTCAGGACATTCTTATGCTCATGTGGCTTATACAGGAATGCAAAAATTTCTCTCCTCCATCTCAGCAAGATCTTTCACAATATTCAATGTTTTTCCTCAACCCAGTTACACCTTTATTAACTCTATTTTTTTTTTTTTTTTTTTTTGTATTTTTCATTCCTTTACCCCTGGCAGAGGTCAGAGCTAACAGAATAGCTGTCTTCCAAGATAAAAACTTGATGTCAGAAGTGGCAGCAGGCTCAAAAGGAGGTAAGGTGAGTTTTTCCAAAACATAGTTGAGATCCCAAGCAGGAATGGGAGGAGATCTAGGGGGCCTTAAGTTCTTAGCTCCTCTGAGAAACTGTCTCATGAGCTGATGGGAAAAGATAGGAGGGTCTGTATTATAATGAGCAGAAATAGAAGCATGGATCTTTATGGAAGAGAAAGAGAGACACTTATGTAAGAGGTCTGTCAGGTAAAGTAAAATCATAGGAATATTAGGAATAAGAGGATCTGAATCCTGAGCCTGCATCCAGGAGCAAAATCTTTTCCATTTTCCTGCATATGATTTTCTAGTGCTAGGACGTCTGGCTTCTAAAATGACATCCATAACCTGCTTGGGTAGGAGAGAATGAATCAAAGACCCTGGATTAACCAGGCCGCCAGGCTGAGAGTTTTGACATGGGAGTGCAGAACCTGACCCTGGTGCTGGGACAGAAGGTTCGGAGTCTGTGGTAATACCCAAGGGGGCTCCAGACAAAGGTTTTTCAGAGTCGGGTACCAAAATTGTCGAGGCAAATTTGGGGCCAGCAAAATTATCATCTTGGGCTTGTCCCGTTTGATCTTTAATAACACCCGTGGAAGAAGAGGAAGAGGCGGGAAGGCATACCCCGAGAGGTTTCTCCAACTGAATGATAGTGCATCCACTTTCCAAGCTAGTTCGTGGAAAGTCCTAGTGCAAAAAATCTGTAGTTGATTATTGAGGTGGGATGCAAAGAGGTCTATATGAGGACATCCCCAGACTGCTGTAATCATCCTGAATATTTCGGTGTCCAGCATCCATTCGTGTGGATCCGGCAGGTTTCTGCTCAGACTGTCTGCCAGGAAGTTTTGCTTCCCTGGTAGAAACTGAGGTTGAAGGTCCAGTTTGCAAGCTAGAGCTGTGTTCCATAGATTCATGGCTAGTCTGCAAAGGGGATAGGAATGAGATCCCCCTTGCTTGTTTATGTACCACATAACTGTGGTGATGTCTGTCCGTATCAGTAGCTGTCCTGGTTGTAGAAGATTCCTGAAAGCCAATAGAGCGTTCTGTACGGCTAACATTTCCTTTAAATTGATATGCAGGAGCTTCTGATCCTTTGTCCAAAGGCCCTGCAGACAGTTGCCCTGAAAATGGGCTCCCCATGCATAATCTGAAGCGTCCGTGGTTAGTATCCGAGTGGCTGGAGGCAGACTGAAGGGTTTTCCTATGTTTAGAGTAGATGCCTTGGACCACCAATGGAATTCCTTTTGGAGACCAGGCAGGACGGTGATCTGTATGTCTAAACTGTGGCAATGCTGAGACCATACACTTTTTAGGTACCACTGAATTTTCCTCATATGTAGTCTTGCATATGGTACGAGAAGGATGCAGGAGGCCATGTAACCCAAAGCCTGCAGGAATTTCCTTGCAGAAAGCTGAGTTAAAGTTGCCAAGGTTTTGAAAGTTGAAGCCAGCTGTAACTGTTTTTCGGATGTCAGAAATGCCATCTGGGTTGTGGGGTTTAGAAGAGCACCTAGAAAAGTTATCTGTTGTGAGGGTGTCAAATTTGACTTTTTTATGTTTACAGAGAATCCCAGGAACTTGAGAAGGTTCTGAACAAATTCTAGATGCTGGAGTAAGACATCCTTGCTGTCTGCCTGAATTAGACAATCGTCCAGATAAGGGTAAATTTGAATTCCCTTGAGTCTGCAATAAGCTACTACTGGAGCCAGGCATTTGGTGAAGACCCTGGGCGCAGTAGACAATCCAAAGGGCAGCGCAGAGAATTGATAGTGCCTCGATCCGGCCCTGAACCTGAGGTATTTTCTGCATTCCTGCCTGATGGGAATGTGTAAATATGCCTCCTTTAAATCCAAAGTTACCATCCATGCATTTTTGGTCAGCATTGGAAGTAGCTGCTGGAGAGTAAGCATCTTGAATTTTGGTATCTCGAGAAAAGTGTTCAAGACTGACAGATCCAGAATGGGTCTCCATGAATTTTGCTTTCTGGGGACTAGAAAGAGCCTTGAGTAAAAACCTTGTCCCACCTCTGAAAGTGGAACCAGTTCTATGGCTTTCATAGCCAAGAGAGCCTCCACCTGGTTTAAGGCCTCTAACCATTGATGTTTTGGAAGATCCGGCCATCCGCTTGGTCTTGGTAGGGTATGAAAATGGAATTTGTAACCTCTTGAAACCACATCCAGAACCCACTTGTCTTGGGTTATATGAGTCCAATTTAGGTGAAAAAGAGAAAGTTTTCCTCCGAGTGGGGCTTCCAGGCAGGAAGTTCCTGCAGGCCAACAGAGGGAGTCATTGAGGCTGTTTTCTATGAGCTTGCAACCTGTTCTCTCCTCCCCTAGGGGTGGAAACAGTCCACTGTCTTGGTCTATAAGAGGCTTGCGTTTGAGGCCTTCCTCGTGAGCATCTGTATCTACCCCTCTGAGGCCTGTCTGAATTGGGAAAGGACCAATTTTTTGTAGGCCAATTCCTACTAAATCTGGGTGGCTGTACTTGTAAGAAATCTTTAACCGTTTGCATGGATTTTGCCTTGTCCTCCATCTTCTTTATCACCTCTTCAGCCTTAGGTCCAAACAAAACATTATGCTCAACAGGAGCATCCAATAATTAGAAGTTATGTACTTACCATAACGTTCCATCTGAGTAGGTGGATTCATTTGTCTGCAACCTGTGGGTATGGATCCGATATCGGATCCGAACCGGCATGGTTTATCCAGCTATGGATCCGAGCTCCTAGCTCCTCCCCTCACCCATAATGCCCTGCTCTCCCTACATGACCTCAGATCGAGTTTGCCCTGCACCAACTACCCTAACCAAAGGGTAACACATCCTATGCAGGAAACTGACAAGGCCAGGGGGATAGAAGGGCGGGATGGTTGCAGACAAATGAATCCACCTACTCAGATGGAACGTTATGGTAAGTACATAACTTCTAAATCTGAAGTAGGAGAATTCATTTGTCAGCAACCTGTGGGACAGAGTCCCCAGCTACCTGAATCTTGGGCGGCCATCATGGAAGGATATTCGAGCACCATGAGCCAAAGGATGCTCTACCTCTAGACGTGATGTCCAGCTTGTAATGAGAAATAAAGGTATGAGATGAAGCCCAAGTGGCTGCTGAACAAATGTCATCCAGAGGAACCCTAGACTTAAAGGCAGCTGAAGTAGAGACAGACCGGTCGAATGAGCATGGACTCCCTCGGTGCGGGCCTCACAGAAGCTTGGTGCGCTAACAGAATACACTGAGAAATCCAGCGTGACAAGGAAACTTTGGAAATTGGCTTACCCAGATTGAATTTGGCAAAGGAAATGAACAATTGGTCGGATTGCCTATGACCAGCTGTCCTGTTAAGATAAAACCAAGCTGCCTGTGAACATCCAAGGAATGCAGCTTGTATTCACCTTTGTTCTGATACTTAGGAAAGAAAACAGGGAGGTTGATGGACTGATTAATGTTCGCTTCCGAAGCTACCTTAGGAAGAAAGGAGGGATTGATCCTGAGGCACACCCGGTCTGGATGGAAGACCAAATAAGGCGGTTTCATGGACAGGGCCTGAAGTTCAGAAACTCTCTTAGCTGAAGTAATGGCTACTAAAAATGCAGTCTTAAGAGATAAGAATTTTAGATCTACTGTGGCCGCAGGCTCGAAGGGGGGAGCGGTCAAGGCCTGAAGAACCAAAGAAAGATCCCACGGGGGAACAGTCTCTTTGACAGGGGGTCTGAGCAAGAAAGTGCCTTTTAGGAAGATTTTACATAACTTGGCCGACATAAGAGGCCCAGAGTCATGACCAACATGGTAATGAGAAATGGCCGCTAGCTGAACTTTGACCGTAGAACTACTGGCCATCATTAAAGAGTAGTAAGGAAGTCTAGAACCAAAGGAAGGGGAACCGTGAAGGGATCTAGACCTTGCCGCTCCGCCCAAATGGAGAAACGCTTCCATTTACTGCGGTAAATTTTTCTGGTAGAGGGTTTATGAGCCGCTACCAGAATGGCCTTAACTGGGGATGAGATACCGGGAGTCCTGATTAGGAGTGGAACTGGAGCAGCCAAGCAGTCAGCTTCAGGTTGTCCAGGTTCGGAGTTGGTAGGCTCGATGGGTGTGATTTCAGATCCGGAATGGGATCTAGAATCCAAGGTGGATTCACTGAATAAGACCTTAGGTAAGGGAACCAGATCTGTCGAGGCCAGAATGGGGCAATGAGGATCATTCTGCACCCCATCCGAGAGGCTTTCTGAATCACCTGGAGCAACAGAGGCAGAGGGAGGTATGCGTAAAGAAGACCGGGAGGCCAAGCATGCACCACAGCGTCTCTCGGGGAATCCCCTGGAGGTGGGATTAGAGCAAAAAAACTGTCGCACTTGGCGTATAAGGGAGAAGCAAAGAGATCGCAACAGGGAGTCCCCCACTGTGCGAAGATACGTTCCGCTACTTGAGCATTGAGAGACCACTCGTACGGGGATAGAATGGTGTGACTGAGCTTGTCCGCAAGGATGTTGGACCGACCCTTAATATGCGTTGCGATGAGAAAGCGGTTGGTGGAAATCGCCCATTCCCACACTCTCATGGCTTCTCGACATAAAGGATAAGACCTGGTTCCCCCCTGTTTGTTGATGTACCAGACCACCGACATGTTGTCTGACTGAATCGCAATTGTTCCCAGGGGAAGGAAGGCTTGAAGTGCTTGCAACGCCAAGAGCACCGCCCTCATTTCCAGAACATTGATATGCAGGGAGGTCTCCGAGTCGTTCCACGTGCCTTGGACCGTCCGGCCCGCAAAATGCCCCCCCCCCCCACCCGAGGCGGGAAGCGTCCGTGGTCACTGTGGCGAGAGGGGGAGATGCACAAAAAGGGCGGCCTCTGTGGAGATCCGGGGAATGGAGCCACCACAAGAGAGACCGCTTGCAAGCCTTGCTGATTGCAATGGGGTGATGCAGGGGGAGAGAGAGAAATGACCATTGCACCTGAAGTGTCCACTGAAGTACCCGCATGTTCAAGCGGGCGAGCGGAAGAAGAGAAATCGCTGCCACCATAGACCCTAGTGCCCTCAGGACCAATTCCGCAGGAACCGAGCTGGAGTGGAGGATGGCCCGCACCTGGAGTCGCAGATTCCGAACTCTGTCGGTTGTGAGAAAGGCCCTTAACTTCCTCGTGTCTAACCTGGCTCCTATAAATTCTATTAACTGAGTAGGGACCAGGTTGGACTTTCCTACGTTTACCGTGATGCCTAGCCAGGGAGCTAGGCGAAGAAAAGAGTCTCTTGCCAAGGATAGTAGATGCCTTGTTGGGGCGGTGAGAAGCCAGTCGTCCAGGTACGGAAAGACCTGCACCCCCTGAAGCCTCAGGTGGGCAGCAACCACTGCTAATACTTTGGTGAACACCCTGGGGGCTATGGTGAGACCAAAGGGAAGGACCCTGAACTGGCAGTGACTGGCTCCCAGCCGGAAGCGAAGAAACCTCCTGGATCGTCTGTCCATTAGAATGTGGTAGTACGCATCTTTGAGGTCTATAGAGCACATCCAGTGATTCTCTCCTAGAAGGGGGAGGATGGATTGTAGAGTGACCATCCGGAACTTCTCTTTGGGAACTGCCAGGTTTAATATGGACAGGTCCAGAATGGATCTTAGGTCCCCCGTCTTTTTTGGCACTAAAAGAAACCTGGAGTAGAACCCTGATCCGATCTGGTCTGGGGGGACAGGCTGGATGGCTCTTTTTCTCAGCAGATGGCCACTTTCTGCTGAAGCGGCCTCCCTCTGATCGGGTGGAACGTCGGGGAGGGATTTTAATTTTGGAACGTGAAGAAATGGGATTTTGTAGCCTCTGGATATAATCTGGAGAACCCAGCGGTCTGATGTTATGGACTCCCATGCCGCTAGGTGCTCCGAAAAATGTCCCCCGACTGCCTCCAGAGTGGAGCAGTCGGGCAACCCCTCAGGGTTGCTGCGTAGGCCGTTCAGAGAAAGATTCTCTGGACCCAAAATTCCTGGGAGCCCCTCTGCCCCTAGGGCGGAGTCCTCCCTGTCCTCCTCTGCCGCGGAAGGACTGGTTGTCCGGAGCGGGTTGGGATTGCTGCGACTTCCGGAACCACATCTTCTTCTGGCCCTTTTGGTTCCTAGAGTAGGACCTCTGGGGCACAGAGAAGCGGACTCCGACGGCAGACAGTGTCTTCCCGTCCTTCTCGCTCAGGACCAAGGTGTCGCGAACCGTCTTGCCAAAAAGGGCAGAACCGTCAAAGGGGGCGTTCGCGAATGACGCCTTGAAGGGCTCCGTGAAATCGCAATGGCGGAGCCAGGCCTGGCGTCTTGTGACTAGGCCCACTCCTGCAGCTCTAGTAGCTCCCTCGGTAGCATGGGAAAGTAACCGCATAGAGGTATTGGTTACGGAACGAAGAGTGGCCATACGGGTGGAGTGCAAAAGTTTGTCCTCCTCTGATATGGACTCTGGGGGGGATGCAGCGTATTCTTTGATAAGATCGTGCTGCATCCTAATGACATGTGCCAAATAGTTGAGCGCCCTCACGGAGAAGGTCGCTGAAATAAACATTCGCTTCCCCAAGCGGTCCATCATCCGAGACTCCTTGCTCGGGGGATGGACTGAGGGACTCTCCTGAGCGAGTTCCCTCTTAGTGGCTGCTGCCGACAACATGGCATCTACCGGGGGTCCCTTGCTCCAGTGGGCACGGTCAGCAGGGGGGCTAAGAATCCTGTCCGGCCTCTTGGGGATTGGCTCCACGGTGTCCGGTTCCTTCCACGCCCTGGTGGTAATAAGGTCCACCAGGGGGTCGGCAGGAGGGGACACCCAAGAGGTAGACGGGCCCGCTTCAAATGCCTCCAAGAACACGGACTCGTCCGAGGAAGACTTTGGGGCAGACCACCCGCCTCTTATACGTAACATTTCCATGATGTCTCCAAAGGAGACATCCTCAGGGGGTAATCTTGGGGAGCCTTCCCCTTCCTCCAAGTCCATGTCTTCAGTTAAAGACTCGGGGGAGCCTATGTGCCCCCTCTTACACGTGTGGTTGCGAGGTTGCTTCCTCGGGGGTCGAGGAGCCCTCAGCGGTGTCCAGTTCCAAAGGAACTGCTTGGGGCAGTGAAACGGGCTGTCCCAGTGGCGGGTGGAAGCCTGACCCAGAGCAGATGGAGTGCGGACGGGCGAAGCAAGGGCCGAGGGTCCGGATGCCCTCAACAGAGCCCTCTCCACTACATCAAAGCGAGGGAGCCAGCCTCGACCAAAGGATCCGAAAGTCGGCTCCCCCTCGGATCCGAGGAGTGGATCGGAGCCGGCGTTGAGCCCCTCGGATCCGAGGGACCAGTGCGCTCCGACACGGATGGCGCTGAAGGCACACTGAGTCCCTCGGATCTGAAGCTCGGGCCAAGGCTCCGAGAGGTCGGATCCGACAAACTTGAGGGCAGGGTCGGATCCGAAGTACCCAGTACTGTCGGCGCCGACCCACCCCCGGCTCCGAAGCTGCCCGGGTAGCGGGTCGGAGAAGGAGCTATGGGCTTGAAAAATGGGGTCGAGCTCCCTCCCGGGGGGGGGGGGGTGAGGCAGGAGCACTCCCATCTGCATCTGGGCCTGGATAAACCTTCGCATCATAGGTTCATAGGTTCATACTAGGCTATCTGCCCAAGGGCATTTATAAGCCTAGCCAGAGTTTTGTGGCTTTCACCACCCCTTTAGTTTGGAGGATACTATGCCCATTATTTTGCTGTGCCTCTGTCAAGCAGTGACACTGAGATAATCCCTGGGGTATATCTGCGATCTCCCATCCATTGGTCAAGATTCCTCTTGAACAAAGCCAGCGAGGTGCTCATCCATCCAGTCATCCATCATCCAGTCCAGATCAGCGTCAGAGAGGCTGTAGGTAGATCTCGAGGAGGCTACCGAGGTAGGCCTTGAGTGCCGCCTCGATAGCCTCGAAGGAGATCGGGTCTCCTCCTCCTCAGGCCCTGGTGAAAAACATGGGGACCGGAGCCGAGGAGGAGGAGAGCCAGCAGCCAGAGAGGCCGGAGGAGAAGCCCGCTTAGCCGGCGGGGCCGAGACGGAGGTCTCGGCCGCCGCTGTGCTTCTCTCCGGTCCTTCTTCCTGGCTTCCCTCTCCTCCGAACCTGTAGAGGGAGTTTGAGACCCGGGAGGAGGAGGGAGAGCAGGCAAGGCAGTCACCGCCGGAGCAGTCACTACCAATGGGGCGGGGGCCGAAGCAGAGTCCGGGTGTAAGAGACCCGCCAAGACCAGCTTCGACCTCCGCTCCTTCAATGCCCTGGGGTTGAACCCTGCACAGATTGAACACCCAGAAGTGAGGTGTTCAACCCCAAGGCATCGAACGCACCGAGTGTGGCCATCAGCAGGGGATAGCTTATGGCCACACTCGGAGCATTTTGAGAAGATTGCCTTTGGGGCCTCAGACATACTATCTTCTTCTTTTTTTTTTTTTTTTTTTTTTAAAGAAAAAATAAACTAACACACACACTGAAGGCCCCAAAGAAAAACACACACTCACACTAGCTACGCGCCAGAGAGGGGAGGGTACACAAAATTAAGTTAACTTAACCGAAAAATAATATATATAGAAAGGGAACCTAACACTTTCACACAGTTAAAGTATTTTCAAACAGAAATAACCCTTATAAAGTACTGAAAAACCACTTAGCTTATGGAGCTCGAAATCTAGGCTGTCACCATGAACGCGGCAAACTAGATCTGGGGTCATGTAGGGACAGCAGGGCATTATGGGTGAGGGAAGGAGCTAGGAGCTCGGATCCATAGCTGGATAAACCATGCCAGTTTGGATCTGATATCGGATCCATACCCACAGGTTGCTGACAAATGAATTCTCCTACTTCAGATCTTAGCTTTTACTTGATCTGGCAAGTTTTGTTCCTTTAACCAAGCATGCCTTCTAATGACTGTACCAGAGGCAGCAGCCCTACAAGAAGCCTCCAAGGCATCAAATCCACAGTGTAAACCATGCTTCCCAACTTGTTCAGTGGCATGCATTAAGTCATGTAATTCCTTCTCATCTGCACAGGCAGAAATGGAAGTTAGATTTTGTTTCAAAACAGACAGAAGAAATTGCTGGTATTTCAGCATATGAAATTGACAGTTTAAAGCCCTAATAGATAAAGCAGCAGTGTACACTTTTTTGCCCCATCTTTCTAAAGATCTGGAATTTTTCTCAGTGGGAATGGGGTTTTTAGCAGTAGCGGCCTTAACCCCCTTAGGACCCTGAGAAATGGTTTCAGGATCAGCAGTAGGATTCTTGTATAAAAACTGGTGGGAATCAGGAACCCTATAATATCTGTCTGGCTTAACAGGAGCTGGAGGAAAAGAGTCCGGAGTTAAGTTAGCCTCCGACAAAGTATCATCCACAATATCCAAAATAGGAGGGATAGCCAGGGGTCTATGTTGGGGAAGAAGAAGAAAATCCCCAGGTCTTTTCTTAGATTCAGAGTACTCCTGTCCTTCCCAGTAGAAATGTTCCCTCATTTCATGTAAAGTTTCCCCAAAAGAGAAATCCTCAGGGGGAGAAGCTGAAGGAATGGATTCCTCAGCATCAGAATCCTCATAAGGAGGGAAAGAATATTCCTGGTCAGAAGAAGAAACTGAAGAAACAGAAGCCTGATCAGAGGAGTCATAATACACTTCCTGCCTTGGCCTTTTATCTGGAGGGGGATGTGAACCCCTAATCACAGTAAGTAAGCCCTCCGCCATCTTAAATAACTGTTTCTGAGACTTGGGTGCCGGATCAGAAGAGGCCAGAGCTGTAGTCTTTGATTTGGAAGGAGTCTTTGCCTTTGTCTTTGGCTTTGCCTTTATTAGAAGCTAAGTAGGCCTGAAAACCCTTCGGAAGCCGGTACCTGTACAGCGGCTCCGGACCCATCCGAAGGAGCATTGTCCAAAGGTCCTGCAACAGAAATATTCAAAGGCCTAGTTGGCTCCTCGTGGGAGTCCGTTGCGGCCATCGGTTCCGAAATGGCCGATGACAGGGGCTGCAAAAGCGCCTCACTGACGACGGCCGAACCTGAAGCTGGCTCTGCTTGTACAATATCGTCCGATTTGGACCTCAGAGGCCTGTCTTTATCCTTGCGTCGTTTGTGAACTCCGGTAGCCAGAACCGAATCCGACGACATTTTGTAATTAAAGCGCCTACTGAAGTAATGAAATGCAAAATCGTACCTTCATTTAATCGTACGTTGATTGAATCTAGCACAGAACCGACAACTAGCTACGTCGTGGTCAGGGCCTAAGCAAGGAATACAGTAAGAATGAAAATCCTTATGAGGTATTTGCTTCCCACATGAAATACAATTATTAACTTTTTCTGACATCGGACTGGAGCAAGAAAAAGTTTCAACGGGTACTTAGCTTTGAGTAGGAGAAGAAAGTCTTGGACTGAAATGCGTTTAGCAAAAATTGTCAGGAGTCAGCCGACCGGCAAATGCGAACTGCTATCACCGCACGGCAAGAAAGACTGGAGAACATGGCGTCGGCTGTCAGCTTTGTACTCCTGGCGCTCTGACGTCAGGGAGCATGGCTGAACAGCCGACGCCGGACCCAGACTTTGGGATTCTGGCCGACCGAAGACTGCCTGCCGGCAGGGGAGAACCCTACAGTCATGACTGCAACAGTGAAACACGATGAACATCACCTGCCATTGTAAATTTCATGGAAATTCTCAAAGAAGAGGCTATTTCAACAATTAATACACAATGTATCTACTGCAATGACAGCCAAAATGAGCTTAGCTGACATTTTGGATTTGTAACTAACCACTTTAAAGGTGCACCGATTCCCATTTTCTAAACAGTGTTAGAGGAGTTTTCTTGTAATTGTTCACCATTCACTGTTATTGGACAGTTCCACCAAAAGTGGCAATACGTGGTTCATTTACTATATTCAAGCAACAACAAGCAGCATAAAACTTCGGACTATTTTAAGTCTTTCTGGTGTTAGAAAGGCACAGTGAAGAAAAAAAAACTGAACCAAAAATACCTGGGTGACTGCATTCCAGCAAATGCAGTATGAAAAGTCGTACAACACAGGACATTAAAATCATCCTCAGGACATTCTTATGCCCATGTGGCTTATACAGGAATGCAAAAATTTCTCTCCTCCATCTCAGCAAGATCTTTCACAATTTTCAATGTTTTTCCTCAACCCAGTTACACCTTTATTAACTCTTTTTTTTCTTTTTTGTATTTTTCATTCCTTTACCCCCACCACTGAATTTTTTTGTTAAAAAGAAAAATGCACTCTACAAGAAATAAAACAGGTTGAATGATTATACATTTACCTACAGTTTCCTGGATTACTGTGCAGAACACTTTTCAAATTGTTGAATTGTTGTCTCTTGTTCATAGCCATCTTTCCAAACTGGGGTTGCCATAATGGTTAAGGTGTTCAACTCAGACACAAGGTACAAGATTTGATTCTCACCTTTGGTCAATTTCTGGTTATTGGCAAGGCATATAACAAGTCTGTAGACTGAATGCCTAGTATTTACCTATGAAACTATGAAAAGATTTCATGTACTGAAAATTATAAGTTATGTACTTACCATAACTTGGCATCCGAGCTGTCCATTTTCTTTCTTCCTCACAAATGGGTCTAGTATCAGAATGTCAGATCTGATGCGGCTGCTTTCCTCTAGACTTCAGATCCAAGCCTCAAGCTCCTCCCTTTACCCATAATCCCCTAGACCATCCATAAGCCCTCAGATTTTGTGTCTATATATATATATATATATATATATATATATATATATATATATATATATATATATATATATACACAGATATGTATATTACACACACACACACACACACACACACACACACACACACACACACACACACACACACACACACAGCCATACGAAAAAACTGCCTTCACATAGTAGTAATCATAAACCACAGAAGAGACTTAACTCATTACATTCAACTCATGCCTCCAGGTGAATCTGCAGTTAACTCCTACTGAAGCCTCTAGGCATCAAATATGCCTGTTCATCTTTGCATCTTCTTCTTCTTCTTCTTTCGGCTTTTCCCGGTTAGGGGTCGCCACAGAGGATCACCTTGTCCGCACATTGATTGGCAGTGGAGTTTTACGGTGTCGAGTTGCCAGCCCGACGCCCAACCTTCCACAGAAGGCACACTCAAACGCACAACTAGGGCCAATTTAGAGTGTCCAATCCACCTGCAGCATGTCTTTGGGATGTGGGAGGAAACCGGAGCACCCGGAGGAAACCCACGCGACCACAGGGAGGACATGCAGACTCCACACAGAAGGCACCCCAGCCGGGGATCGAACCGGAGAACCTCTTGCTGTGAGGCGGCAATGCTAACCACTGCACCACCGTGGCATCAATAATTCCAAAACCATGTCATATGCAAGGTTTTAAAATATTTCATCTTAAAGTTTACACAATAGCAAACTCAACTGCATTAATATTTGACCTCTGTCTAGTGCAAGTAAATAGGTATTAAAAAGAAGTTATGTACTTACCATAACATTCCATCTGAGTAGTTAGACTTTATTTGTCATCAACTTGTGGGCTTCGGATCCGAGGACAGCAGTTTCACCAGCATCAGCTCCAAGCTCCTCCCCTTACCCATAATACCACTGCACCTCCTTCCTTCCCTCAGATTGAGTTTGCCACCTGACAAATGAACCCTATCAGCAAAACCTGACCCACAAGAGAGCCACAAAGGCACTATCTCTTAGTCACTCCAGATGAATGAACCTAAAAACAAGGCCGGGGTAACAGTGAGGGACAGTTGATGACAAATTCAGTCTAACTACTTAGATGGAACATTAGGCTAAGTACATAACTTCTTTATCTGAAGTAGTTGACTTCATTTGGTCATCAACCTGTGGGACAGAGTCCTCAGGTACCATAACCTTGGGAGGCCCTCATGGAAGGTTATTCTGGAGCACCGCGGCGCCAAAGGATGCTTTCCCTCTGGAAACCATGTCCAATTTATAATGAGAAATGAAAGTATGAGATGAAGACCAAGTAGCTGCTGAACAAATATCGTCCAAGGATACTCTGGACCAAAAGGCAGCTGACATAGCTATGGACCTGCAAGAATGGGCATGAACCCTCCCTGGAATAGGCATACTTTTATCTTTGCAAACCTTTAGAATGCAGAGGGAAATCTACTTGGCAACTGTCACCTTAGAAACTGGCTTGCCTAGTGAAGGACACGAACAATTGGTCAGACTTGCAAAAGGGTTTAGTCCTGTGTAAGTAAAAATTTAACTGCCTATGTACATCTAACAAATGTCATTTATATTCCCCCTTGTTCTGAAAACTTGCAAAAAAGGCAGATTAATTGATTGATATTTGTTTTTGAAGCCACTTTAGACAAAAAGGAAGGATTAGTCCAAAGTGAAACCCTGTCTTTATGAAAAAACATATAAGGGGACTTAACAGATAATGCCTGAAGTTCTGACACTCTCCTAGCCGAAGTGATAGCCACTATGAAAGCTGTTTTCCAAGACAAAAATTTCAAATCCACAGAGGCAGCCGGCTCGAAGGGTGAAGCAACTAACACCTATAAAACTAAGGTAAGATCCCAAGGAGGAGTGGGGTCCTTAACTGGAGGCCGTAAAAGAAAGGTCCCTTTAATGAAGGTTTTTGCAAAGTCTGGAAGAAGCCAAGGACCTCATGTTTTCGCCTACGTGGAAATTAGAAATGGTAGCTAGCTGAACTTTCACCGCAGAAGAGCTGGCACCCCTGCTGGAAAAGGTGTGCTAAAAATTCAAGAACCGCTGGTACTGGAGCCGTAAAAGGATCTAGATCCCCCTGGGAAGCCCAGATCGAAAAGTGCTTCCACTGACTACGGTAATTTTTTCTGGTAGAACTGCCACCAGAATAGATCTAACGGGGGAAGAAAGTCTGTAAGTCCTGGCAATCAAAGGAACTGGAGCAGCCAAGCCGTGAGCTTCAGACTGCCAGATCTGGAAGATCCAAGGAGCAGCTAACAGATGACACCAGAGACAGGAAAACCAGATCTGGCAAGGCCAGAATGGGGAATGAGGATGACTCTGCTTCCCAACCAACGAGCCTTCTGTAAAAATTTTGTCATGAGGGGTAATGGAGGATATGCATAAAGAAGACTGGCAGACCAAGCATGGACCAGAGCGTCTCTATGGGGGATTCCCCCTGTGGGGGGATCAGAGTAAAGAACTCAATACACTTTGCATTGGAAGGAGATGCAAAGAGATTGCAGCAAGACCCACCCTACTCAAGGAAAATCTGCTACGCTACATAAGGATTCAGAGACCACTCATAAGGCATCAGGACAATTCTGCTCAATTTGTCAGCTAGTATGTTGGACCGACCTGGAATGTGCATTGCTATCAGAAAATGGTTGGTGGAGATCTCCCATTCCCACACTCTCATGGCCTCTCACCAAATGGGGGTAGGATCTGGTTCCTCCCTGTTTGTTGATGTACCAGACCACTGACATGTTGTCTGTCTGAATCGCAATAGTTCTCAGAGGAAGAAAATCATGAAAGGCCTGCAATGCTAATAAGACCGCCCTCATCTCCAGAACACGGATATGCAGATTGGTCTTGTTTAGGGACCACGTGCCTTGGACTGTCCTGCCTGAGCAATGCCCCCCCACCACCACCACCCGAGGCGGGAGGCATCCGTGGTCACTGTGGCTTGGGGAAGGGCTACAACAAAGGACCGTCCCTCTACTATTTCCAGAGAGTGGAGTCACCAGAGGAGAGACTTCTTGCACGCCTCGCTTATGCAAATCGATGAGTCAATGTCAGATCCAATAAGGACCACCAATTTCCACTGCAAAACCCGCATGTGAGGACGAGCACAAGGAAGAAGAGTGATAGTGGCTGCCATGGATCCTACGGCTCTTATCACCACTGCGGCTGGGGGAAAGGGATACTGAAGAATCGCGAGGACATGAAGATGAAGATTCTGAATCCGCTCTGGACTAAGAAAGATTTTGGATTGCAATGTGTCTATTCTCGCCCCTATGTAGTCCAGGACCTGAACCGGTTCTAGAGAGGACTTGGTTATATTTATAGTGATGCCCAGTAAGTCTGACAACTTCTGGAAATAATCCCTGGCTTGACAGAGTAGATGCCTGGTGGGAGCGGCAAGCAGCCAATTGTATGCCCTGAAGCCTCAGGTGAGCCGCTACTGCTGCCATGACCTTGGTGAACACCCTGCGGGCTGTGGTGAAACCGAAGGGTAGGGCCTGAATCTGGTAGTGACTGGCCCCTAGCCGAAAGTGGAGAAACCTTCTGGAATGTCTGTGCATCTTTATGTGATAATACACATCCTGGAGGTGTATAGGGCACATCCAGTCGTTTTCCTGCAGGTAAGGCAGGATGGATTGCAAAGGGACCATCCAGAACTCTTCTTTGGCAACTGACAGGTTCAGAATGGAAAGATCGAGAATCGACCTGGAGTCTCCAGTCTTATTTGGCACCAAAAAGAATCTGGAATAGATGCCTGATGGATGGCCGTTTGCTTAGCAGCTTTTCTACTTCAATGGCTGCTGCCTCCCTCTGAGCGGGTGGAATGTCCAGGAGGTGCTTTTGGGGAGAGGGACGTGTCACAAAGGGAACTGTGTAACCTCTGGATATTATTTGGTGCATCCAACCGTCTGTTGACACAGACTCCCACGCTGTCAGGTGCATAGAAAAATGGCCCCCCGACTGCCTCCAGAGCAGAGCAGTCCGGCAACCCCTCAGGGCTGATGCATGGGTCTGTCCGAGAACGGTTCTCCAGACCCGAAGTTATTCGGAGCCCCCCCTGCCTCTGGGCCGGTGTCTGTCTTGTCCCCCTCTGCCTCTAGGGGAAAAGGAGTCCTGAGTGTCCCAGGAATGCTGAGACTTCCAGAAGCACATCTTTTGCCCCTGCTGATTCCTGAAGAAGGATCTTTGGAGGTTAGAGAAGTGGATTCCGACGGCAGACAGTGTCTTCCCATCCTTCTCACTCTGGACTAGTGTGTCATGGACAGTCTTCCCAAACAAGGAAGATTCGTCATAGGGAGCATTCGCAAAAGACTCCTTGAAGGGTTCCGCGAAATTACATACCTAAGCCAGACATTTTGCCTCATAGCAACACCGGACCCGGCCGCTCCTTCGGTGGCATGAGAAAGGAGTTGCATGAACATGTTGGTAACCACTTTCAGCGTGGCCATTCGCGTAGAGAATGTGTGTTTATCCTCTTTTGACATGGACTCCGGGGAAGACGCAGTGAACTCTTTGATAAGGTCACGCTGCAGTCTGGCAACATGGGTCATATAGTTCAGTGCCCTTATACAAAAGGTGGCTGAAGCACAAGTCCGCTTTCCCAACCGGTCCATTGTCCTGGACTCTTGGTCCAGGGGATGGACCGTGGAACTCTCCTGAGCCAGTTCCTTCTTCGTGGCAGCCACAACTACCATGGCATCCACTGGAGACCCTTTGTTCCAGCTCGTCTATCTACCAGGTGGCTCAAGATTTTATCTGGATGTTTTGGGATCGTCTCCACAGTGTCCGGTTCTTTCCATGCCCTGGTGGTAATGAGGTCCACCAGGGGGTCTGTGGGAGGGGGGGACACCCAAGAAGTAGATGGGCCCATGTCAAATGCCTCCAGAAGCACAGACTCGACCAAGGAAGGCTTGGGGGAGGACCAACCCCTCACTGACACAGGATCTCCATGATATCTCCAAAGGAGGCATCCTCGGGGGCTGATGTGGGGGAGCCTTCCCTTTCATCCAAGTCAGTATCCTCAGTGAGGGACTAGGGAGAGTCCAGGTGCCTCCTCTTGCACTTGCATTTGTGAGGAACCTCTTCGGTGGGACTCTCCGGACAGGACTCGTGAACAGCCTGTAGTTTCTGGAGGGGAACAGTCTAGGGCATGTCGAGCACAGGCTGAACCTGCATGGGTAGAATGGCAGAAGGCACATCCAGAAGAGAGGGGGTCAGAGCGGACTCAGAGGAAATGGTCAGGGGCCTCGATCCATGTGAGAGAACCCTCTCCACTACGAACACAGAGAGAGTGAGCCTTCACAGAAAGAGAGGATGCTCTCCCCTGATCTGACACAGGGATCGGAGCCAAGACCCGCAGGGTTAGGCTATGACCCAACAAGGTCGGAGCCGACAGAGAAAAACCCAACCCTTCGGATCTGAGGCCCAGGCTCTGGCTTCGAGAGCTTGGATTCAACTCGGTTGGACCAGACGCACTCAAATTAACTGCCGGCATCGAGGTAGAGGGTACTATCGGCACCGGCCCCCTGACTCCAGAACCCCTCGGATCCAGGGACTCCGATACCGGGAGACAGATTGGAGAAGGAGAAATAAGGTAAACAATGGTAGTGAGCTACCCCCTCCAAAGGGAGAGGGTGCCAGCAAGACCCCATCTGCAACTGGGTGCGAATAAACCTTGGCATCATTCTATCCATATTGGTTTCCGATAAGCTTCTTATAGACCTTGAAGAGGCCACAGACGCCGTCCAAGAAGGACGGTGCACAGAGGCCCTAGAAGGAGGCTGAACCTCCTCCAGCTGGCTCCGGGGAAAACCTCGGGGAACGGAGCAGAGGGGAAGTTGGCCTGGTAACAGCAGGTAGTTTGAAAGGAGGAACCGCCGGATCGGAGCATTCTGGAGATCTCTTCCTTCCCTTTTCTTTCTCTCACTCTCTGTGTTTTCTAGACTCCCTTTCCCTAGGTCTGTGGTCAGGACGGTGAGTCCTGACCTGGGAGGGAGGGGAAGATACAACGGCCGAGATAGTTGCTGTCACAGCCGTGACTGCAGAAACAGTAGGTGAGGTGGCAGCCGCCTCCGTAGAAGGGAGAAGCCCTTTCAAAATCAGCTTGGCCCTGTGGTCTTTCATGGCCCTGGGGTTAAATCCCACACAAATGGAGCAGTCAGAGGTCAAGTGTGCTGCATCCAAACATACAACATGCACAGTGTGGCCATCCGCTGGTGACAACTTATGGCCACACTCTGTGCACTTTTTGAAGATCAACTTCTGTTGATCCAACATCCTGCAGTACAAGGTACCAAAGGCAGAAAAACACAACCCGAACACTCACACACAAACAAGAGGCGGGAAAGGGAAAGAAGGCCTACACTAAGCTACACTAACCAAACACACTCTACTCCAAAATTTTCTTGGACAAAGATTTACCTAAAAAATAAAGCACACACACAGAAAAAAAACCAAAACTATCCTACCAGCATGAAGCTCAAGGGATTACATTGTAGGCAAAGCAGTGGCAAACGAGATCCGATGGAAGGAAGGAGGTGCAGTGGTATGGGTAAAGTGAGGAGCTTGGACCTTGGATCTGATGCTGATGAAACTGCCGTCTCAGATCCGGTCTGGATCCGAAGCCCACAGGTTGATGACCAAATGAAGTCAACTACTTCAGATCGGTTGTTTTATGACATTAAATTACATAGATACAGTTTTCACATTTTTCTAAATATCTCAACAACCAAGTATTACAGACAGAACTTCTTAGCCTCACATGAAAGCGCTCAGCTAAATGCTGACAGTATGCATGTAACTTGAATGGTTGCTAAGATATTGTAAGTTGTTTACAAAATATTACAAATGTAATAGTCACTGTGTTTACTGTGACTTATAACATTCAGTTTAATACCAAAACCTAAAGAATATTACCACTATAAAAATAGTTTGTGTTGAAGAGTTTGCTATTTATACTTCTTTCATAACCCCTATGGTTCCAGAACTATGAACAATTGTCTGAAATGTGACAACATAATTTGATTCTGTCAAAAGGCTTAGGCCCTGCCCATGGAAAGGTACAGTGCAAACTTCCTGAGCTCCATTGGCGTGAATGAAGTAATATCCTGAGCAGGCTCAAACCGATAACCTGTGGGTTCTGAAGATATCTAGGAAATCCTCCAGGAACAAAAGATGGGGAATGGATGGGGGTGGGGGAGTGAGGAAGAATGAAAATGGACAACACAGATGCCAAGTTATGGTAAGTACAAAACTTAAAAATCTGATGTTGTCCTTTTCATTTTTCCCCACTACTGGGTCAGAGTCCTCAGCTAGATTAACTCTTGGGTGGCCTGCATGGAAGGATATGACAGAGCATTGCTGAACCAAAAGCAGCTCTGCTTCTGGAAATAATGTCTAGCTTGTAATGAGTAACAAAAGTATGTATTAGTAGACTAAGTGGCTGCCACACAAATATCGTCAATAGAAGATCTGGAGGAAAAAGCAACTGAAGTAGACATGGACCTGGTTGAATGGGCTTTGTGTGCGTGAGGCAAACTTAAGCCTTTTTTTTTTTCCCCATAATAAATCTTTATTGTTATATACTTTTCATACAAAATTATAAAATAGAAACTACTAACGAACACTGTAACAATCACACCAAACAATTAAGAAGTTATGTACCTACCATAACGTTCCATGTTAGTTGTCTTCTCTCGCCTTCTTTCTTGCTTGATGGGTTCGGAGCCGATCCTCGGCTCCGACTCGGCACTTGCTAAGCTCGAGAGTCACTTTTACCAGCTCGAGGCAGCCCCATATCCCATGATGCAAGGCGGTAAGTACCCAGATCTCGTTTGATGACAAAGGGCAATAGCACCAAGCATAAAACACTTCCAAAAGGAAGAAAGAAAACTTACAGGATGGAAGAAGGACCAGGTCTGAATGGTCTTCAGCATAATAATTTCTTATAAAAGGTCTGTCCAGGCCTGGGGAAGGAGGGAGGGTCGCAAGAAAGAAGGCGAGAAGACAACTAACATGGAGCGTTATGGTAGGTACATAACTTCTTAATGTTAAGTTGTCAATCTCGCCTTCATTCTTGCTTGATGGGACCGTCCCTAGCACCTCTATCCTGGGTGGCTCAATGGAACAGACTCTTGAGGACTGTAGAGCCAAAACTGGCTCTGTCCCTGGAGGCCAAGTCCAATTTGTAATGGGAAACAAAGTATGAGGAGTGGCCCAAGTGGCGCTGCACAAATAGTGTCTAAAGGAAGTCTAGCTTGAAAGGCTGTAGAAGTAGCTAAGCTCCTAGTTGAATGTGCTTTAGGTTTTGAGCACAGCTGTTTTCCCCTGAGCAGATAAATTTCAGAGATGACCGAAGAAAGCCATCTAGACAAGGTCACTTTAGAAACAGGAAGGCCTTTCTTATTATCCGCATAGGAAACAAAAAGCTGATCAGATTTCCTAAATTTTTTTGTTCTGTCCAAATAATATCTGAGTTGACGGTGGACATCAAGATAATGTAGTTTTTGTTCGGCTCTGTCTGAATAGTTTGGGAAAAATACAGGGAGATCAATAGATTGATTCAAATTGGTCTTTGAAGCGACCTTAGGCAAAAAGGTCGGATTAGTTCTCAATGATACTCTATCTTTGTGAAAAACCAAATAGGGGGGTCGAACCGATAGAGCATGAAGTTCAGACACCCTCCTGGCCGATGTAATAGCCACTAGGAATAAAGTTTTCCAAGAAAGAAATTTCAGGGAACAAGAAACAGCTGGCTCGAAGGGGGGAAGAATCAAGGATGTCAGCACTAAATTTAGATCCCACTGAGGAGGAGGATTCCTGATTGGAGGCTTTAGCAGGAAAATTCCTTTCAAGAAGGCCCTGCAGAGCCTATGGGACATAATATTGTGATCTGCGACCCTGACATGAAAGTTCGAGATAGCAGCCAATTGAACTCTGACTGTGGAAGAAGAGGAGCCTGCATGAAAAATCTCTGCTAAGAAGTCCAGGACTGCCTGAACAGGGGCAGTGAAAGGATCAATATTCTTGGCCTTAGCCCAATAAGAGAAACGTTTCCATTTGCTTGCATAAATCCTCCTGGTAGAGGATTTTAAAGAAGCTACTATGATGTCTCTAACTGGGTTAGAGATCAAAGGAAGCCTGGCTAAGGAAGGAAGTGGAGCAACCATGCTGTGAGGTTGAGAGAAGGGATAGACCGGTGCAGCTGACCGGATTGGTGAATCAGAAGATCTGGCACTGGGTCCAGATGCCACGGCTGCACCAAAGGTGACGATGGAGGAACGGGAACCAAACTTGTCGAGGCCAGTAAGGGGCAATGAGAATCAATTTGGCTCTCAAAACGGTAGCTTTCTGGATAACTTGAGGGATCAGAGGAAATGGAGGGAAGGCATAAAGAAGTCCCTGGGGCCAATCCTGGGTCAGAGCGTCTCTGGGGGGATGGCCTGGAAGAGGGAAGAGAGAGAAGAAGTCTGGGCATTTGCTGTTTTGGGGAGTAGCAAAAAGATCGCAACATGGACAACCCCATTCCAGAAAAATCTCTTCCGCTATAGATTGCTTGAGAGATCACTCGTGAGGCATGAGAACAGCTCTGCTCAATCTGTCCGCTACAATGTTGGTTTTCCCAGGGATATGCGCTGCTACCAGAAACCGATGAGAGGAGATTGCCCATTGCCATAGCCTGAGCGCTTCTCGACACAAGGGGTAGGACTTGGTTCCGTCCTGTTTGTTGATATACCAAACTACAGACATGTTGTCTGTGTGGACTGCAATTGTCCCTACGGGAAGAAAGTCGTTGAGGGCTTGCAACGTTAAAAGCACTGCTCTCATCTCCAGGACATTTATGTGCAGGTGGTACTCGAATGGCTGCCACGTCCCATGAACCATCCTGCCCTGATAATGACCCCCCCACCCGATCAGGGAGGCATCTGTGGTGCCAGTGGCTACCGGGGATGGGGGTACAAAGTTTCTGCCTTGGTGAACCTGGGGAGATGTGATCCACCAAGCAAGATGATCTTTGCAAGTCTGTGTCACGAGAATCTGGTGACGCGTTGGAAGTTGTTGGTACGTACACTGTGTGATCAGCATCCACTGAAGAAGGCATGTAGAAGCGAGCCAGGGGAAGAAGAGTAATGGCCGCAGCCATGAGGCCTAATACCTTTAGAACCATTCTGGCCTGTACTTTCTTGTTGGCTAGAATGATCCTGACATGACTATGAATGTCTGAAACTCTTTGATCTGTAAGGGTAGCTGACATCCGAACAGTGTTTAAGTTTGCGCCTATGAAAGTAATAGACTGGCAGGGCGATAAGGATGATTTTTTGAAGTTTATCGAGATGCCCAAAAGAGTACAAAGCTTTATTGTGTAATCCCTGGCTTGAATAAGCTGATGCCTGGTGGTGGCTGAAAGGAGCCAGTCGTCGAGATACGGAAACACCTGGAATCCTTGACGTCTCAGGTGAGCCGTGACCACTGCCATGCATTTGGTGAACACTCTGGGGGCTGTAGTGAGACCAAAGGGCAGGGCTCTGAACTGAAAATGACTGGACCCCAGCCGGCGGAGAAATCTCCTGGAGCGTCTGTGAATTTTGATGTGATAGCACGCATCCTGAAGATCTATTGAGCACATCCAGTTGTCCTTCTGTAAGAAGGGCAGAATTGACTGAAGAGTGACCATTCGAATCTTGTCTTCCTCACAGACTTGTTGAGTCTGCTGAGATCCAATATTGGTCTCAGTCTCCCGTCTTTTGGGGACCAAAAAGAACCTTGAGTAGATTCCGGCTCTGAATGATCTGTTGTGACTGGCTGAATGGCTCTTTTGCAGAAGTTTTAAGACTTCTAACTCTGCAATTTCCCTTAGACCGGGTGGTACATCTGGAAGGAATTTGAGTGATAAAAAGGACTTTCCTCGAAAGGAATTTTGTAACCCTCGGATATGATCGACTGTACCCATCTGTCTTGAGTGAGGGAATGCCAGGCTTCTGGGTACAGCGATAGTCTTCCCCCGGCTGCCTCCAAGGATGGACAGCCGGGCAACATCTCAGGGATGCTGAAAGGGCTTGTCAGAGAGAGGCTCTCTGTTTCCCTGGTTTTGGACCCCTCTGCCTCTAGAGCGGCGTCTGTTGTTGTTACCCCTCTGCCTCTAGGGGTAAACTGACCACGTGAATCGGCGTGACTCCTTGGGATTTACGGAACCACATTTTGCCACCTTTCTGTCCTTTGGGGTAAGGTCTAGAAGGGGTGGAAAACGGACTCCTCGGCAGAAAGAGTCTTGCCGTCCTGCTCACACCTGGTCAAAGTTTCCTTCACTTGAGGGCCAAACAAAGCTGACCCATCAAAGGGAGAATTTGTGAAAGACGCCTTAAAGGGATCTGCAAAGTCACATAGCCGCATCCAGGCTTGGCGTCTAAGAGCCACACCTGTACCTGCGGCCCTACTCGCTCCATCAGCAGCATATGATATTAGCCGCATGGAGGAGTTTGCAATGGAATTAAGGGTTCCTAGCTGCGAAGCAATTTTTCCTGAGCTCCTGCAGCTGTAGGATCCTGTACAACATCACCTAGCTCCTTAAGGATATCCCTTTGGAGTCTGGTGAAGTGACATAGGTAATTCAGCGAACGCATAGCAAAGGTCGCTGAGGAAAACATCCGCTTACCGTACCTATCCATGGTCCTAGAGTCCTTATTAGGAGGATGGACGGCTACGGAAGGATCTGCAAGTTCCTTCTTGGTGGCAGCAGCCACCACCATGGCATCAGCGGGGACATCGTTAGTGAGGAATTGCTTATCACACGGGCAGTAATAAATTTTGAAGGCCTCCTAGGGACTGGCTCTACAGAGTCAGGAGCAGCCCACGCCTTCGGGCAATAACCTGCATAAGGGGGTCGAAAGGCGGAGACACCCAGGAGGTGGAGGGCCGAGATCCAAACGCCTCTAGGTATACTGACTCATCCTCAGAGGGATTATTGGTGGGCCAGTTTCCCTCTGTCTAAGGAGTTCTAGGATGTCTGAGAAGGAGACATCCTCAGAGGGGGATCTTGGGGATCCCTCTGACTCATCAAAGTCAGTATCTGAAGTGATAGACTCGGGGGAGTCTACATGTTTCCTCTTACAAGTCCTCTTCCTAGGAGGATCTCCCGAAACATCAGGAGAATCCTCGGAAGAGGGGATATTCCCAATGGGGAAACCTGAGGCGGAGGATCTCTGGGTCCTGTAGCAAGAGAAGTGGCAGAGATGTCAACAGGCACTATAGAGGGAGGAGCTAAGGGAACAGACTGCTGGCTGATACCAGTGGCCAGCACACTCTTCATCACCTCGAATGCTCCCCTCCCAGGCAGGTCCGAGAGAACCCGTTCCGAAGAGCTAGGAACTCCAGGGACCACCGAAAGGAAGTCTCCGAGGCAGATGTCGGAGCCGAGCTCACCAAGGTCGAGGCTCCAAGGGAAGAGCGGGTTCGGACAAGGGTCCGATGCCACTCACCCCCTCGGAGGAGACCATGGAAGCCCGACCACCGAATCCCTCTAAGGAAGGTCTCGAAGAGGAGATAAGAGTAGAGGCTGAAGGAACAGAAGGGGGTATCTGTCCCTCAGCCGTAGCAGTAACCATTCCCGAAGACTCCAACTCCAAGCTCTGGGGTAGAGTTGAAGGAGGAACTGCAATGGGGTGTGGACCAATAGTCGTCTGTTGAGACGGACTATGTAACATTTGGGCCAGTGCCTGTGACTTAAGTAATCTACTGACCACTCTCTCTAAATCATGGTCAGAAAGCCTGGATGACCTTGAAGATCGGCTCCGATGGCTCCGTTCCGAGGAGAGGTGAAGCCGGAGCCGAAAGTATCGGCTCCAAGGAAGGAGACCTAGACCTCTTCCTCGAAGGAGCCATCGGAACCGATGAAACTACTGAACCTGTCAGAGCCGACAACTTATCGGAGCCGACAGGTAGCCTCGATGCATCGGCTCCAGCCGGAGCCGATACAGCCACAAAAGTAACGGTGTCGGAGCCGATCGGAGCCGACACCAATGCCTGAGCCACATGGTGGTCGGAACCGATCGGAGCCGACACCGAAGTGGTCGAACCAGAATCGGCACAGATAGCCATCGGTGCCGAAGTCTTAGTTAAGCCAGAATCGGCTCCAGCCGGAGCCGATCTCGACTCAGAACGAGTCGGAGCCGAGGCCGCAGGCTTGGACACAGAAGCCTGGGCCTTGGAAGACTTAACAGTCTTGGATGGAGCCGACTTAGCCGGAGAGCCCTCCGGCTTAAGAAGGCCCCTCAAAATCAACTTATTTCTTCTTTCCTGCAGGACTCTCTGGCTGAAAGAATGACAAATAGCACAGGAGTCCTGCAGGTGAAGAGGCCCCAGGCAATACAGGCAAGAAGTGTGACCGTCTGTCAGAGACATTTTCTGACAGTACGAGTCACACTTCTTAAAGCCTGAGACCCTTTCTTTGGACATGGTGTAAACACAGACACACACACCAGTCAATGAAATTAAATTAAATATACCAAAAGGTATAACTATAAACACACACACACACCCTAACGGGGGGGGGAAGGGATGGGTAAAGTCTGACTAAAAAAATAAGAAGAGACAGATAATTTTCTGTCAGAAAATGTTTAAAACTAAAATAAAACTAACAATTAAGGGTTTTTTAGTTAAAAGGGGCTAAAATAGCAAAGTAGTAAATCACTTACCAGGAGCTGGTAAAAGGAGGACCTCATCAGCGAAGCGGCAAACGAGATCTGGGTACTTACCGCCTTGCATCATGGGATATGGGGCTGCCTCGAGCTGGTAAAAGTGACTCTCGAGCTTAGCAAGTGCCGAGTCGGAGCCGAGGATCGGCTCCGAACCCATCAAGCAAGAATGAAGGCGAGATTGACAACTTAACATATACAATATTTACAAGAATGCTTCCATATAAGACATTAGAAATATAAGAAAAACATAGGAATAATTAGTAAGTTTTCCATATTGAACAGTTTGATTAGACATTTCTCTCCAAATATAGCAATGATTATTACTACCTTCAGTTCAAAAGTTTTATGCTAATATAATATTAAATATCTGTTCCCAAATTTTCGGATTATTGATACCCTTACTATGTTAATTTAAAAGTAGTTTATGAGCTAGTATATGTTTTGTCGCCAACACTCTGAAGTTTTGCCATGATGTTTTAGTTGGGTCTAGCCAATTTGAAGCTATATAAAGCTTCATTAGTAAGAAGATATTAATATGAACTATACTCTGTGATCTGGTAAGTTCCTTCGGGGAATATGCAAAATCATAAATTATCAAGACAGTGTTGTACTTTGGTAGCCCACTTTCTGAAGTTGCATTTTAGGGAATTCCACAGTTGGTATATACACTTACAGCTCCAGAACATATGAAGAAGATCAGCCGGTTGAATTTTGCAGTATGGACATGTTGCAGAGTTTTTAGAATTAAATTTATGCAGGGCAAGGCGTGTATAATATGCATTATTCCAAATCATCAGCTGGGTATATAACAGTTTTTGAAGAGAAGTAGATTTAATAGTCAATTCAATTGCCTTTAACATATTACTTTTATCTGTCAATAATATTTTCTCTTCCCAATAATTTGATAACAAAACTTTACCTTGAAATTTAAGTTCTTTAATTAATTTATTCGTTGCTGTTATACAGTTAATATCCTGTTGGAGAGCTTGCCACAACTCAGAGCATTTATTTATAGTCTCTTCATCCAGTTTAAAGTTTTGGAGGTAACTAATAGTAAATTCTCTAATCTGTCTAAGAATAATCAGGTAATTTTTAGGTAAATTAAATTCTTGTCTTATTTGGTTGGGCGATCGATCCAGATGCTTATATATATCGATCATAGTTAAATTAATAATTAATGGAAACTTCTTTAGATCAATTAGTTGGTTGTTCAGCTTTACATTTGGGTTCCTGTGAAAGGGCTGAAAGACCATCATATGCTGAAGTAAATCCAGTGATTGAAATAGACTCTGTAAAGATAATATTTCAGTTTTAATGTGTTCCACAATCCCATATACCTTCAGAATATCTTTACCCAAAAAGGGCATTGCTTTAGGATTAATGTTCAACTTTAAAATATATTCATAGTTCAGGGTTAGCCAAGTTGGTGTTCACTTGGTACTAATTATCTCATGATTGTGAATTCTAATAGGATTTTAAGAATGGCCAATCAGATAATAGATTTCAAAATTAGGCAACTCCAGACCTCCTTTACTTTTTGGAGTCATTAATTTGTCATAAGATACCCTAGTTTTCTTTGGTTCCCAAATAAATTTAGCCAAATCTTTATGAATTTGTTTAAAAAATGTTCTTGAGAGGGATAAATGAGCTGACCTAAAAATATACAGTAACCGTGGCAATACATTCATTTTTATAATAGAAACTTTTGCTAATACTGGCAAGTGCAAATTTTTACATCTCACAAAATCAGAAACTATTTGTTCCCAAACTATTTTAATGTTATTATTATAAAAATCTTTATCATCTGTGGAAAACACAACACCTAGGTATTTAATATTATCTTTAAATGTTACCCGCCCCACTAAAGGTAATAATGAGAAAGGTTTAGGCGTCTTTAAAGGGAATATATTGGTTTTCCCCAAATTAATTTTATAGTTAGAAACCTCTGAAAAATCATTAACTGCTTTCAATATCTTCTCCATGTCTGATATTGGAGATGCACAATAAATATTCAGATCATCAGCAAAAGCTGCCATTAATATTTTAGTTCCATACATTATTGGGACATTATGATAAACCTTCTACTTAATATATAAGAACAAGGGTTCAAGATAAATATTAAACAGTAAAGGGGACAAAGGACAACCCTGTCGCGTTCCCAACCTAATCTGTATTCTTTTGGAAAAACTTCTGTTAATATACAGTGTAGTATAAGGATTGCTATATAAAATTTGTAAGATTTGAAAAAATTCAGGGGATATATTAAAATAAGGTAAGAGATGAAACAGAAAATTCGTGTCTACCCTATCAAAGGCCTTCTGTGCATCTATTATAAGAGCATATATATTCAGATTAATTTGCTTAGCATGCGCTATCATAGTATGTAATGAAAGTGTATTATCACTTGTTTGTCTACCTGTCATAAATCCAGCCTGTTCTTTAGATATTATATGAATCATGATTTTCTTCAATCTAAATGCTATAATTGAGGTTCAAATTTTCATGTCTACGTTTATTAATGATATCGGTCTATAATTATCTGGGTTCTGGGGATCAGAGTTAGCTTTATGTATAAGAATAGTTTTGGAAGCATTAAAATGAGGATCATGAATTTTATTCCTGATTATATGGTTAAACACAACTGAAAGTATCTTACCGATAGACTCTGCAAACTTCTTGTAAAACTCCACTGTCAACCCATCAAGACCTGGTGATTTCTGTGGTTTCATATGCTCAATTATATATATTATTTCTTCTTCTGATATCGGTTTAACCAAATCATTTTGAATATCCTCTCCTATTTTTGGAAACTTAATCAGGTGTAAAAATTGATCATAAACTGTATTAGAAGATATATCCTTCTGCCCCTCATAAATATTAGTATATATTTTCTCAAAGATATCAATAATATCTGCAGTTTTACGATATATCTTATTATTAAGTTGAATTTCTGAAATTTACTCAGTTGTTTTTGATTGATTAATGATCCTAGTCAGCACTCTCTATGGCATTTGAGCATGATTAGCATACTTAACTAGAGTCTTATAATCTTGAAATGTTACTCTAGAGTTTTGAATTAAGAAGAGATCCTTTTGACATTTAAGCAACTCTTTCTCTGTTTGCTCATTAAAGTTTAACATTAGCTCTTGATCGAGTAATTTAATTTTGGATTCCAAGTTTTGAATGTCTTTGTTTAATATTTTTTATAATAAGAGGCTTTTTTGCAAAAGGACCCCTCTTATTTGTGCTTTAACTGCAGCCCATTCAATATCTGGGGCATTCTGATGTTTATTCAAACCAACCAGTAAATCTTTAAGGTAATTTTGGCAAACTTAAGCCTTTTGCTTGGTAAATCAATGAAATGCAGTCTGTAATCCATTTAGCCAAAGTGAACTTAGACACTGCCTGCCCCAAACGATTAGAAGAGAAGAAGGACACAAAAAGCTGATCAAACGTTCTATGCCATTTTTTTCTGTTAAGGTAAAACCATAACTGTTGAATATCTAGAAGGTATAGCATGTATTCACCTTTGTTCGAAAAATTAGGAAAAAAATACTGGTACTTGAACAGACTGGTTAAGATTTAACTCAGTGGCTACCTTGGGCAGGGAGGAAGGGTTAGTTTGAAGGGATACTCTATCTTTGTGGAAGACTACACAAGGGAATTCAGCTAATGCCTGTAATTCAGAGATTCTCTCTGTTGAAGTAATAGCCAGAAGCAGAGCAGTTTTCCAGGAAAGATATTTCAAATCACAGGTGTTTGCTGGTTCAAAGGGTTTTTGGGTTAATCCTTGAACTATGGTGAAACCCCACAGTGGAGAATAAGAAGATATGTACCTACCCATAATGTCCCATGTTAGTTGTCTTTGTCTCGCCTTCTTTCTTGCTGGTTGGGTTCGGAGCCGATCCTCGGCTCCGACTCGGCCATCTTCTAAAGCTCGAGAGCTATTTACTGGCTCGAGGCCTCCCCATATCCCACAATGCCTGGCGCTAGATCCCCAGATCTCGTATGGTAGACCTAACTACAGACAAATATAAGGACACCTGTCCTAACAGCATATGTTTAACTACAGAGCTAAAAGGTTGAGGGAACAAACCAGATAAGACCCAACCAGCTAAAAAGGAACTCAGAGGGCAACTCTTCTCTGTCTATTAGGATAGGGGGACGGAGGGTGGGACGCAAGAAAGAAGGCGAGAAGAAGACAACTAACATGGAACGTTATGGTAGGTACATAACTTCTTAATGTTAAGTTGTCTATCTCGCCTTCATTCTTGCTGGTTGGGACAGCGTCCCTAGCACCTCAGTCCTGGGTGGCTCATCGGAACAGACTCTTCAGCACAGTGGAACCAAAATCAGCTCTGCTCCAAGAGGCCACATCCAGCTAATAATGAGAAATAAATGTATGGGGAGTGACCCATGTAGCTGCCGCACAAATGGCTTCCATTGGTAATCTTGCCTGAAAAGCTACAGAAGTAGCTAAAGTGGCCTTTTGGTTTAGCAGGGAGCTGTTTGTTCCTCAATTGATAAATCAAAGTAATAATAGAAGTCAACCACCTAGATAGAGAGTTACTTTAGACACTGGTAGACCTTGTTTACCTTCAGCATAGGACAGGAAGAGCTGATCTGATTTTCTAATTTGTTTAGTCCTATGCAAGTAGAAATGTAATTGTCTATGAACATCCAACTGATGTAATTTATGTTCAGCTTTGTTGGAATAATTTGGAAAGAAGACCAGAAGATCAATGGACTGATTCAGATTACTTTCAGAAGCTACCTTAGGAAGGAAGGAGGGATTAGTCCTGAGCGAAACTCTGTTATTATGGAAAACTAAATACGGAGCGTGAACACAAAGGGCCTGGAGTTCGGAAACTCTTCTGGCTGAGGTAATTGCCACGAGAAAGAGGGTTTTCCAAGAAAGAAACTTTAAGGAACATGAAGCTGCGGGTTCAAAGGGGGGCAATATTAGGGAAGCCAAGATCAAATTAAGATCCCACGGAGGTGGGGGATCTCTTACTGGGGGCCTGAGCAAAGTAGTCCCTTTGAGAAAAGCTTTGCAAAGATTATGGGACATGATACTAGTTTCAGATAGGCCTGTATGAAAATTTGAAATTGCAGCTAACTGAACTCTAATGGTGACAGAAGAGGATCCAGCCTGAAAGAGTTCCGCTAAGAAATCTAAAACGTAGTGGACCGGGGTTGAAAAGGGATCTATGTTTTTAGACTCTGCCCAGCAAGAGAAACGTTTCCACTTACTAGAATAAGTTTTTCTGGTGGTAGATTTGTGCGAAGATAAGATGATATCACACACCGATTGGGAAATGTCCGGAAGCCTGGCTAAGGTTGGAAGTGGAGCAACCAAGCAATGAGGTTGACAGACTGCAGGGATTGGTGCAGCCTGCCCGACTGATGGATCAGGAGGTCTGGTACTGGGTCCAGTGTCCAGGGCTGCTCCAGGAGGTGATGATGCAGGAACGGAAACCAAATTTGTCGGGGCCAGTACGGGGCAATGAGGATCATCTTGCATCCCAGCGCGGTAGCTTTCTGTATTAGTTTGGGAATCAGGGGAAATGGAGGGAATGCATAAAGAAGTCCCTAAGGCCAATCGTGGATTAGAGCATCTCTGGGAGAGTATCCGGGAAGAGGGAGGAGAGAAAAGAAACTGTTGCACTTGCTGTTGAAGGGGGTGGTGAAAAGGTCGCAGCAAGGATGACCCCATTTGCGGAAGATTTGGTCTACCACTGATTGAGAGATCACTCGTGAGGCATGAGAATTGCTCTGCTCAGCCTGTCCGCTATAACGTTGGACTTCCCAGGGATGTGCGTTGCAATCAGAAACCGCTGAGAAGAGATCGCCCATTGCCAGAGTCTGAGTGCTTCTCGACATAGGGGGTAGGACTTGGCTCCGCCCTGCTTGTTGATGTACCACACTACTGACATATTGTCTGTCTGAATTGCAATGGTCCCGGTGGGAAGCGAGTTCTGAAGAGTTTGCAATTCTAAAAGCACAGCTCTCATCTCCAAGACATTGATATGCAGATGGTACTCGTGGGGTTGCCAGGTACCTTGGACTGTTCTGCCCTGAAAGTGCCCCCCCCACCCGATCAGGGAGGTATCCGTAGTCACCGTGGCTACTGGAAGAGGAAGAACAAATAATCTGTCCTGCAGTACTAACGGGGAAACCATCCACCAAGCAAGCTGATCTTTGCATGTCTGTGTAATCATAATCATGTGAGACACTGGAAGTTGTAGAAATGACCATTGGGTGAAAAGCAACCACTGAAGAATCCTCATATGAAAATGATCCAGGGGGACTAGTATGATCGCTGCTCCCATGAGGCCCAATGTCTTTAGGACGAATTTGACCTGAATTTTCTTGCATCCTAACAACACCTGTACATGTCGGCGAATATCTAGTACTCTGTGTAATGGAAGTCTCGCTGACATGTCTTTTGTACTTAAGCTTGCGCCTATAAAGGTTATTGACTGACAAGGCGACAATGCAGACTTTTCAAAATTTATTGTGATACCTAGCTTGGAGCAAGTTTGGATGGTGAAGTTCCTGGCTCGTAGCAGCTGATGTCTGGTGGTAGCAGTGAGGAGCCAGTCATCTAGATAGAGAAACACCTGGAATCCTTGCTGTCTCAGGTGAGAGGTAACTACTGCCATACATTTGGTGAACACCCTGGGGGCTGTGGCGAGACCAAAAGGCAGAGCACGGAACTGATAATGACTGGCTCCCAGCCGGATGCGGAGGAATCTTCTGGAGCGCCTGTCCATTTTAATATGGTAGTACGCATCTTGAAGATCTATGGAGCACATCCAATTGTCCTGACCCAAAAAGGGTAGAATGGACTGAAGCATGACCATCCGGAACTTCGTTCTTTGTACAGACCTGTTTAGTCTGCTGAGATCCAAAATGGGTCTCCAGTCTCCTGTCTTTTTTGGTACCAAAAAGAACCTTGAGTAAATTCCGGATCCTTGCTGGTCTGCTGGGACTCGTTGGATGGCTCTTTTTTGTAGCAGTTTTGAGATCTCTTGGACTGTTTGTTCCCTTAGACTGGGTGGAACATCTGGAAGGGATTTGTTTGACCTTAAGGGGGTATGAACGAAGGGAATTCTGTAACCTCCAGATATGATAGACTGCACCCATCTGTCTTGAGTTATGTCTTGCCAGGCCTTTGGGTACAGCGATAATCTTGCCCCGACTGCCTCCGAAGGCAGGCAGTCGGGCAGCCCCTCAGGGATGCTGGAAGGGCTTGTCAGAGAAGGAATCTCTGCTGCCCTGATTTTGCGGGCCCCCACTGCCTCAAGGGCGGCGTCTATTGTTGTTCCCTCCTCTGCCCCTGGAGAGAAACTCACCACGTGTGTCAGGCACGGCTCCCTTGGGTTTCCGGAACCACATTTTGCCACTTTTCTGACCTTTGGGGTATGGTCTAGAAGGAGTGGAAAAACGGACTCCCACAGCAGAGAGAGTCTTGCTTCTTGCTTACACCTGGTAAGGGTATCCTTCACCTGTTGTCCAAAAAGAGCAGAACCATCAAAAGGGGTATTGGTGAAAGACACCTTAAAGGGGTCCGCAAAGTTACATAACCGCATCCAAGCGTGCCTTCTCAAGCCCACACCTGTGCCTGCGGCTCTATTCACCCCATCGGCCGCATAAGAAATGAGCCGCATGGAGGAGTTGACTATCGAATTAAGAGTCGCCAGCTGGGCGGTAATCTTATCCTGGGCCCTCGCAGCTGATGGATCTTGAAGGGTATCGCCTAGCTCCTTAAGGAGATCCCTTTGAAGGCGTGTAAAATGGCACAAATAATTCAGGGACCACATGGAAAAGGTCGCTGAGGAAAACATCCGCTTCCCGTATCTGTCCATCATCCTAGACTCCTTATTAGGGGGATGGACAGACGAAGAAGTCTCAGCCAACTCCTTTTTCGTGGCTACTGCTACCACCATAGCATCAACAGGGACACCGTTTGTCAAAAATTTTTTGTCTTGTGGTGCTGTGATGAATTTCGTGGGCCTTCGGGGAGTTGGTCCCACTGTGTCTGGGGCTGACCACACCTTTCGAGCCACCACTGCCATCAGTGGATCAAAAGGCGGAGACACCCATGAGGTGGAGGGGCGAGAATCAAACGCATCCAGATATACCGACTCATCCTCAGAAGGGTTAAGGGTAATCCAGTTCCCCCTCTGCCTAAGCATCTCAAGGATGTCTGAGAAGGAGACATCTTCAGAGGAGGACCTCAGGGACGCTTCCAAATCCTCTAAGTCGGTATCCGAAGTGACAGACTCAGGGGAGTCAACATGCTTCCTCTTACATTTCCTCTTTCTAGGGGGCTCCTCTGAATGATCAGGGGAGGCATCGGAAGAGGAGGATGCATCCACTGGGGCGATCTGGAGTGCTTGTTCTCCTCGCTTGGAGTCTGGAGGAGGGGCAGAGGCAGATGCAGGCACCATGGGGGGAGGAGCCGAAGAGGCTGATCGTGGGGTTGAATGAGGGGCCAGCACACTCCTCAGGACCTCGAAGGCACCCCTTCCCAGCAGAGAAGGCGGCTCAGGCTCCGAAGAGACCGGAACCCTCCCCGGCACCAAGAGGGATGGCTCCGAGGCTGATGAAGGAGCCGACCTCACCTGCACCGAAGCTCCCAGAGGGAGAACGGGGTCGGACAAGGGTCCGATGCCACTTGCCCCCTCAAAACCGAAGAGGAGGAAGGACGGCGCCATGGAAGTGATCGGTGCCGAAGGAACTGAAAGGGTAGGTATCGGCGCCGACGGTTCCATGATCCGAACCCCAACCAGCTCCAAACTCAAGGGGTGAGTCAAAGGAGGAACTACTGTAGAGACGGGCAGAGCCAAACCCTGATGAGGGGGGCTGGATGGCATTTTAACCAAGGCCTGCGATTTCAGAAGTCTGCTCACCACTCTCTCTCCAAGTCATGGTCAGACAGTCTCGAAGACCGAGAAGAGTGAGATCGGTGACTTCGCTCCAACTGTAACAGAGGCGAGCCCGGAGCAGAGCGAATCGACTCTAGGGAAGGGGACCTAGAATGCTTTCAGCTCCCTGAAGGTTCCGACACCAGGATCGGAGCCGACTGAGAGGCAGGTACTTCAGTTCCGTCCGGAACTGAAGTCGAAGCAGACGCCACACCCGACGGCTCTGAGCTGGGAGCCGACGGCTTCGATGGCTTGGAGGGTTTCCCTGGCTGAGTCTTAGCAGGTGACCCTTCAGGTTTTAGTAATCCTCTAAGGATTAACTTATTCCTACGCTCCTGCAGGACTCTTGGACTAAAGGCGTGACACACCGAACAAGAGTCCTGCAGGTATAGGGCACCCAAGCAGTAGACCCAAGAAGTGTGACCATCTGTCAGAGACGTCTTCTGACAGTATGAGTCACACTTCTTGAATCCTGATACCTTAGTATCTTTGGACATCCTGTAAAAAGAAATATCACAAGAAAAAAAGGCCAACAGTACAACAGTAGGTAACAAGTATAAAGAAACGTTCACACAAAAAAAACAGTTACCACACCTTAACAACACACACACACTATAACTATAATATATATATATATATATATATACACACACACACACACACACACACACACACACTAGAAAAATAAAGTACTACAACTATTTCTACCTAAAAACACTACAAAAGGTATTTTAGAAAACAAGGGTTAGCCTCTAACTAAAACGGCTACCTTGAAGAGAGAAAAAGAGAGGGGGGGGGGGGACTCTCTAACAGTAAAAACGAGTTTTCTAAGGGGATGGGATATATCTAAAACTACACAGAGACAATAAGACAATAAGTACTAAAACTACTATAATAAAAACTAAACACTAACTATTTATATGTAAAAATTTTATATAAAACCTATCAAAACACAAAAATACGACCTGAGCCAGCAAAAGCAACCTCGTAGCAGAAGGGGCAAACGAGATCTGGGGACCTAGCTCCAGGCATTGTGGGATATGGGGAGGCCTCAAGCCAGTAAATAGCCCTCGAGCTTTAGAGGATGGCTGAGACGGAGCCGAACCCAACCAGCAAGAATGAAGGCGAGATAGACAACTTAACATGGTTCTTTAATTGGAGGTCTGAGAAGGAAAACTCCTTCAAGAAAACTTTACACAGTTTAGTAGAAGGCAAGGAAAAATGTTTGCTTCCCGAGTGAAAATTGGATATCGCCGCTAGCTGAAGCGTAATCGTGGAAAAGCTAGCTCCTTGATCGAAAAGGTGGCTAAGGAAAAGCAAAACATCTGGAATCAAAGCTGAAAAAGGATTGATGGTCTCTTGGCAAGCCCATATAGAAAATCTTTTCCATTTACTTTTGTGCGGATTTTTAGTGGATGACTTCTGAAAAGCCAGGACAATGTGATGCTGGAGAAGCCAGCCTGGACTGTAACAATCACTGGAATTGGAGAAACCATGCCATTAGCTTCAGGGCATGACTGGGGTGCTAGAGTTCTGACGGGTGAGACAGGAGATCCTGAGAGGGGTCCAGAATCCATGGAGGATATTTGAGAGACCATAGAAGGGAGACCACACCTGGCAAGGCCGAAAGGGGGCAATGAGGATGAATGAGCTCTTCAACCTACCCGCTTTCTGAAGAATTTTTAGGATCAGAGGAAGAGGAAGGTAAGCGGGGGAAGAGAGAATGGCCTGCCCAAGTGCAGGCCCTGGCACTGAATCCACCAAAGAACATGATGTTTGTAGAATGAAGTGAATTTTACAGGCACAGAAAGAGGATGACAGAGGGGTGACCACTAAACTGCTAAAAGGTCCACTGGAGTACCCTCATTATTGCTGCTGACATGGACCCCAGGACCTGTAATACCAGCCTCATAGGAGGACGTGTCTATAAATTCCAGGTTTTGCACCGGAGTGAACTTTGATTTTGACAAGTTTACAGAAATTCCTAAAAGTTCGAGATGGACATCAAATAATCTCTAGCTTGAATCAGTTAATGCTTGGTTGGGGCAGTAAGGAGCCAATCGTCTACGTATGAAAACACCTGGAATCCTTTGAAACTCGCTTCTACTGCCATGCACTTGGTGAACACCCGGGGGGATGTGGTGAGACCAAAGGGCAGTGCTCTGACCTGATGATGACTGGCTCCCAGTTGGAAGCGCAGAACTCTCCTCGAACTCCTGTGTATCTTTATGTGATACTACGTGTCCTGAAAATCTATGCAGCACATCCAGTTGTCTTTGTGTACATGCAACAGAATGGATTATACTGCAACAATTCAGAATTTGGACTTCTTTGCATACTGATTCAAGCTGCTTAGATCCAGGATTGGTCTGAGGTCCCCTGTTTTCTTTGCCACCAAAAAGAAGCGTAAGTTCTGAATCTTATCTGTTCTGTTGGGACCTTTTGGATGGCTCTTTTTTGAAGCAGCTTTTGGATTTCTAGGGCTGCTGACTCCTTCTGACTAGGTGGAATGTCGAGGAGTTTCTTGCTTAGTCTTGAAGGAAGAAGGGAAAAGGGAATGTAATAGCCTCTCGATGTAATGGAAAGCACCCATTTGTTTTGTGTAATGCTTTTCCAGGCTTCTGGGTGCAGTGAAAAACGTTCCCCAACTGCCTACACAGAAGAGCAATCGGGCAGCACTTCATACGGCCTGTCAGGAAAGGAATCCCTAAAGCCTTGACTCTGTGGACTCTCTCTACCTGTAGGGTGACATCTGCCATTGAAACCTCCTCCTCTGCCTCTGGAAGAGGAATCTTCCCAAGTGTCATGGAAAGATGCCAGAGACTTATGGAACCACATTTTCTTGCCACCTCGCTGCTTCCTGGAGAAGGTACGCTGAGGGTTAGAGAACCTGATTTCAACAGCAGACAGGGTTTTTCCTTCCTGCTCGCTGCAGGTAAGAGCTTCCTTGACTGATGGTCCGAAAAGGAATGACCCATCAAAAGGGGAGTTAACAAAAAAATTGCAGTGCCTCAGCCAGGCATGTTGCCATATGGCTATGCCTGTGCTGACACCTCAAGAGGCACCTACCACTGCATGGAAATTAATTTCATCGATGAGTTAGCTATGGACGACAGAGTGGCCCAGCTGCAGAGAAACTTTCTTAAGGTCTTCCACTAACATGGACTCAGTAAGAGAATCTGAGAGCTCTCTAATCAAATCTCTCTGCAAATGGGTGAAATGGGCCATAAAATTCAATGACCTCAGTGCGAAAGTAACTAAGGCATAATCGCATCTCCCAAATCTGTCCATTGTTCTGGGCTCCTTGTTTGGGGGATGGACAATGGAGCTCTGCTGTGTTAACTCCTCCTTTGTGCCTACTGCATCCACGGCAACTCCCTTGCTACAGAATTGGCAATCAGCAGGTGGAGACAGGATTTTATCCGGACATTTGAGAATCAGATTTTATCCGGACTTCTGAGAATCAGTTTGTCTGTCTCCTTCCACGCCCGGTGGGAGACAAGGTCGTTAAATTCATCCACCGGGGGGGTCACCTAAGATGTAGATGGGCTAGTCCCAAAGGCCTCCAAAAACACAGTCTCCTCAGGGGAAAGATTTTGGGAGGACCATCCACCACTCTGCCCAAGGATTTCCATGATGTCCCTGAAGGACACATCATCAGGTGCTGATTGGACGGGTCTTTCACCTTCTTCAAAGTCTGTGTCCTCCACGAAGGACTCCATAGGGGAGTCTATGTGCTTCATTTTGTACAAAATCTTCTGAGGAACTTCCTCGGTGGGGTGATCCAGGGAGGTATCAGAAGAGGAGAGGAGTCTCTGTGTGGGACATCGGACATACATGGAGATCTTCTGGAACTGGCAGACCCGACGAAACAGGAATGATGGGCTCAGCACTCAAAACAGATGGAGGATGGGAAGTGGGAATCAAGACAGAAGAGAACGGTTCTCTGGCTACTGAGAAAGCCTTTTTTACAGCTCAGAAGGCTAACGGACCCGGAGAAACCTCTCCCTTCCTCCTCAGAGCCGAGAGGAAAGGAAGTCAGGACCAGCCCCGGATCAGAGTCATCTGGAGAGAATCAGCCCCGAGCTGTCTACAGCCGAGACACACAAGGAGAGGGAATGATCCGAACAAATTGCAACTAAACCCTGCCCCTCCAACCCAGCACAGACTTCTAGGATCCAAAACCTGCTCTGATACTAAGACAACCAGGCAGAGCTGGTTAGGGGACTATCAGATGCGAAGTCAGGGAATTCTTAGGATGTGCAGATGTACTTCTCAGTGGTCTCAAATCCTTGGGCTCCAGAGCCAGTGAACAGACTGGAGAAGGAGAAAGTTGATGTCTGACTGGAGAGCTCATGGATCCTGTAGGGGATGAAGCAGGAATGACCCCCATCCGAATCTGAGCTCATACTTCTGCATCATCCTGTCCATGTTGTGATTGGAGAAGCTCCTGGACATAGACGAGGTGATGGAGGACAGTCTCGAGGGCTTGGGAGGTGTCTGAGAATGCCTGGGCAGAAGAGTTGGAGACACTGCCTGTAAAGCCAGATCTGGAGTATTGCCTCTAGCACCTCGGATCCAAAGCTGGGACAGGCCGAATAGGTGAGCTTGTAATGGGAGAAGAGACCAATGGATCAGAGGAAAGGGCAGGATCCGATGGTTGAAGAGCACAAGTCAGATCCAAGACTGTTGGATCAGATACGTTTCTCAATTTGAAGGATGACTCAGAGGAGGAGGGAGAAGACCTGTGGTATCTTTTCCTAGGCTCAGAGACCTACTGTTTGGTGGGGATTTCAGCCCCAGCAGGCAATATCCCTTTCAAGATAATTTTTTGATCCTTCGATCTGAGAGAGCTCTTGGATTGAAGGTACTGCACACGGAGCAAAGAGAGTCTAGATGAGCAGCTCCCAAACAGTACACACACTTCTTGTGGGCATCAGAATTTGGGATCTTATGCCCATAAGAAGTGCACGTTCTGAGGCTAGTAGGCCCATCTGGTTTCTCTGCCATAGTGAAGCACACACAGATACCTACACACAAACTGCAAAAAAGTTCAGATCCCTGACACACAAAACGCAAAAATAAAGTTCAGGTCCCTGATGCCAGCGACAACTAGAACACTAGCTAGCTATGGAAAAAAATAACTATATTTAACCTTAACACCCCCCCCCCCCCAGGAAAGAGTACGCACACTAAGGAATGAGAAAAAAACTAGTCACCTAACTTACCTACCTAACACAAGCAGACAAAGAGAAAGAGGCAGCACACACTTTCTAAAAGTTAACTAAGTGAAAAAGAAGCAAAATCCTAACTACAAAGAGGGAGAAACAAATTTCACTCAATAACAAGAAAGAAAACAGGAATAGCACATAAAAATTAAGAGAACGGCACTTAACACTTGTAATTTTGATGACAGGCTTAATTTTCCGTCAGACTGGAATGGCGGCAAATGAGATCTGATGGTCTAGGGGATTATGGATAAAGGGAGGAGCTTGAGGCTTGGATCTGAAGTGTAGAGGAAAGCGGCCGTATCAGATCCAACGGTCGGATCCTAGACCAGTAGTGAGGAAGAATGAAAAGGACAACATCAGATGTATAATGGCAAGGCCATGTATATATCAATTTTGCTACATTTGCTGAATTATATTTGATGCAATACATCTTGAATTCTGTATTATACTAAACAGCTTCTAATATATTAAATGCAAAATAAAATGACATACATCCATTAGTACAAGAAATATGCTTCATGCAATAATTCCAATTACTTATATTAGCCATGTAATGCAATATTTGGAAAGCATGCACTTAGCAGAATCACTTTTCATTGAAACACAGCTCGTTAAAAGCAACTCACCAAAATCAGATCTTCACTGAATTTGAAAGCTAAAGCACATTATACCAATGTGATGGCATTTTTGCTGGGGGCAAGGCATTACCCCATGACTTAAATATTACAATCTAGCAGTTGCAGAACACTTGGATAGAGTGACAACTTAGGGGTAATTGGAATTTCTCTCTTTTCAAAAGTTTAGTGATACATTAGATGAAACAGTTAAAATGGAAAGGTAACGATAGAAATCCCCACACATTAAGGATGTATAACAGCTGAACCCCCATACAAAATTATTATCTCCAAATTCTGCTTAATTCTGTATTTAACAGAAACAGAATAAGACAGAAATGGGGAATTTGTCCAGGAAGGCAAACAAGGATAGGTCATGCTCCAGTGGACAGGGAAAACGGAAGGCATGTACTGTCACAGCAATCACTAGTGGAGAAGAAGTTAGGCTCAGTTCTGGAAACTTAGTACAATAAAGTTCTTGAAGCATGCTTGCATGCACTCCCCATGATTAAAATCTGTCTAGCCACCCTCCACCACAAAAAAATCAAAGCTGATAAAAAGTGGTGTGACAAATGAAGGGTCCAGGGCAGGACCACTGAAAACAGACACCTATCTTGAGATCTCATACAAATAGTGAAACTATATCACCCTAAGGAACCAGCAGCAATTCAGGACAGCAGAGTTATACCCCATCTCCACAACAGGGAAGCTGCAAATGAGCTTATAACCACTTTGAATGAGCCCAAACATTACACAGAGTGGGAGACTTGCTCTACAGCAGAGAGCTTTGATTCACTTCAAAGACTGTTAGACAGGATTATCACCTAACTGTGAAACTACTGATGTCCTAAAGTCTGAATATACTGAGGTGAAACTCTCTAAAAACAACAGTACAAGACCTAAGGAAAGGAATCATGATGGCTATCAAAATAGATGGCTTTGAATTAGATCTGGCCTTGTATTCCCTTACGTCAGTCCTTTATGAATCAAGATAGGTTCCTCGAGATGGTTAATCTTTTTGTCCATTCTTTCAAGTGCTGCGCCTAACCTTGGCTAACACCAAATTTCATCACTGAAAGATGGCACATGTTTAGAAAGGCCTTAAGTTTTAAATAGAAATGGACATGTGCAGCTGCATCAAAACAGTAAGTTATGTACTCACCATAACGGTAGATTTATGTAGTCCATCTCGCCTCACATTCTTCACCTGTGGGTTCAGAGCCGAATATCGGCTCTGACTCAGCCTATTTACTAGCTCGAAAGTCTTTGATTGGCTGGGCTAAGATGGTATCCTACAATACACTGCTCCACATCCCCAGATCTAGTTTGCTGCCAACAGAAGTACAGGATGCCTCACCCAAACGCACACACATCCTCAACAAAGAGGTTCAGCAAAATAACCAAAGGGACTCAGCAATACAAGAAGGACATGGTGATCCTCCAAATCCTCCAGGCCTGGGGGACAGTGGGGCGGTAATGAAGAATGTGAGGCGAGATGGACTACATACATCTAACGTTATGGTGAGTACATAACTTACCGATGTCATGTAGTCCTATCTCGCCTACATTCTTCACCTGTGGGACAACGTCCCTAGCACCTACTTCCTGGGTGGCTCAATGGAAAATACTCCTGAGCACTGTGGAGCCAAAAGATGATCTGCCCTGGACACAACGTCTGGGATCCTTTTGACAGGAGGGGGTGCGGAGTAGAATGGGATGGTGTAACCTCCGGCGATTATCCCCAATACCCATCGGTCCTGGGTGATGTTGACGCAGGCTTCCGGATACTGGGAAATTCGACCCCCGACTGGCTCTGGAGAAGCACAGTCGGGCACACCCTCAGGAATGAGAGTATGGGGAACCACGAAAGGAATCGCGGTCCCCAGAATTGCGGGGGCCCCCTCTGCCTCTGGGGCGATGTCTCCCTGAATACGACCCCCCCTCCCCTGCCATGGGAGGGGGTCTCACCTTGTGCGGCAGGAAAAGGCCTTTGTGATTTCTTGAACCACATCTTTCCCCCTCGCTGAGCCTTGGGGTAAGGTCTCGACGGGAGGGAAAAACAGACCCCTACGGCAGACAAGGTCTTTCCCTCTTGCTCGCACCTGGTGAGGGTGTCTTTCACTTTGGTCTCAAACAAGGAGAAACCATCAAATGGGGCATCAGTGAAGGAAGACTTAAAGGCCTCCGCAAAGTGACACGGGCGTAGCCAGGCTTGCCTCCTGAGGGCCACCCCTGAGCTAGCTGCCCTACTCGCTCCCTCGGCTACGTATGAAATAAGTTGCATGGACGAGTCAGCGATGGAGTTGAGGGTAGAGAGCTGAGCGCTGACAGTCTGGGCCTCCGCCTCAGGTACATTACCCGCTAGTGTATATCTTAACTCCTTAAGGAGATCTCTCTGGAGCCGCGTGAAATGAGACAAATAATTCAGCGACCGCAAGGTAAAGGTAGCTGACGACAGGGTACGCTTCCCGTACCGGTCCATAGTCTTAGACTCCTTGTTAGGAGGATGGACCGAAGAGGAAGACTCAGCAACTTCCTTCTGGGTGGCTGCCGCCACCACCATAGCATCTACCGGGACTCCCTTTGTCAAAAATTATTTTCCTTGGGGAGCAGACAAAAATTTGTTGGGGCGTCAAGGAACAGGCTCCACCGAGTCAGGACTCTCCCACACCCTTCAACAAATAAGGTTAAGGAGCTCGTCGAAGGGTGGAGACACCCAGGAGATGGAGGGCTGAGCGCCAAAAGCCTTAAGGAATACTGACTCCTCCTTGGAGGGGGTTTTGGAGGGCCAGTCTCCTCTTTGTTTCAGGATCTCCAGTATATTGGAGAACGAAACATCCACAGAGGAAGACTTGGGGGACCCCTCCGATTCCTCGAGGTCAGTATCGGAAGTGAGTGACTTGTCCTGGGAGTATATGTACTTCCTCTTGCACATTTTCTTTCTGGGGGGGTTCCTCAGGCATGGGCTCTGAGGGCCCCTCAGAAAGAAGGGGACCGCTCGTGGGAATATCCTTAGGCCCTGGCACTCTGCTATCCAAAGATAGGTGGGCGTCAGAAGCTCTCACCGGTGTTGGGGGGGGGTAGAACTGACCACGAGAGAAGTAGCTGACCTAGCCAGAGTGCTCCGCATAGCCTCGAAGGCGGGACCTCCCGAATCGGAGGACCAACCTCCCTCCAAGGCCATGACCGGGACTGATGTCCCCGGAGCAGAGGCACTGAGACGGAGGCTCAGAACCGAAGGGTGTTCCGAGGCATCCTCCTCGGGCCCAACCGAGGAGACCCGAGTCTCGAACCCTGTGGACGGAGCCAACAAGGTCGGAGCCAACGCGGGCACTGATAAGCCCCGCTGGGGGATCGGAGCCGACACTGGAACGTCTCTCAGAGCGGAGCTTACCGGCTCCGACGACAAGGATGCGCTTGGAGGAGGAATAGCAGAAATAACCTTAGGAGCCAGCTCCGGAGCCGACTGGGTAGGAGCCGAGAAAAGTTTGGCCAACACCGATGACTGTAGGAGCCTCTGCACCACCTTATCTACATCCAAATCCGAAAGCCTGGAGGACTTGAAGGAGATGGATGGAGACCTAGACCTCCTATCTGGAGAACACTGCCTCAAACTTGGCGACCGGCTCCGAATTGGTTCCAGTACGATCGGAGCGGAAGCCGACTCACTAGACACAGCTACCTCCTGCGGCCCCGATAACGGTGGAGCCGAGGAAGCAGACTCGATAATCGTGATTTTGGAAGGTGGCTCCGAAGCAACAGATGGAGCCGGAGACCTTTTCTTGGATTTCGAGGATTTAGACTTAGACTGGGAGCTGGGAGCTGAACCTAAATCCTCCTCAAAAGACGGTTTAAGCAGTCCCTTTAGGATTAATTTGTTTTTCCTCTCTTGGAGCACGCGAGGACTAAAGGCGTGGCAGAAACTGCATGACTCCTGAAGGTGGATGTCTCCAAGACAGTAAACACAGACCGAATGTCCATCTGTGATGGACATCTTACAAGAACACTTCGTACACTTTTTAAAGCCCGAGGGCTTATGCTCTTTCTGCTCCTTAGACATTCTAAGGCCACAACCGTAGCAGCCGCTATTGACAAAGGGCAGGAAACTGCTCACACAGAAACTGCAAGTCCACACAAGCACAACAAACAAAGCAGGCAATGGGGAGAACCTCTAACTAAAACGGTTCTCTTCTTAACAAAATGACAACACACCAAATGACAGTCAGACAAACACCACAACGGAGGACTAGATCCTCTAACTGAAACAGGTCTAGCCCGCGGGAAGTTAGGGATACCACAACACAGGAAAAAACACTCACAACTCACAAGACACTAACGCAGCAACGATAGCTAACAAAAGGCTCTATAGGCTAATAACAATCAGCAAAATTTTCACAGGAAAAGAGGTTTGATCAATACTTAGCCACAGCCAAGTCGAGACCACGTCCGAGCTCTACAAGTGGCAAACGAGATCTGGGGATGTAGAGCAGTGTATTATGGGATACCATCTTAGCCCAGCCAATCAAAGACTTTTGAGCTAGCAAATAGGCCGGAGTCAGAATGTAGGCGAGATAGGACTACATGACATCATTGGTTATTCACATAGTTATGAAACATCACAGGAAAGGCCTAGAGCAATAAAAAAGGCAGTATTAGTCATAATGCTAAAACAGTATCAGTTTTTCACAGGTACACTTTTTCAGCACCATCACTAGTGCTTACTGTGAAATGACTAAGTTTAAAAGGGTAGTACACATGTTAGAAAAGAACAGGGTACTTTGACAAAAATTACACCCATACTATATGGGGATACTGGCATGGGACTGAGAAGGAACTGCTCTCACAAACGCCAGTGCTGAGGAAAGTTTATTGCCAGAAGGCACTGAATCCAAGAGTATTAGTAAAAGCGAGTGGAACAAGAATAAACTTAAAAGACAATTACTAGTTTATGCCTAAGTCACTGCAGCTGGGATATTAAGACAGAAGGTAGTTTCATGAGTCAGGAGGTGAGTTTGATATGCACTTGTCCCTAGTGACTCTGGCCACTAATATTCTAAGGGGGAAAAAAGGAAGTCCTAAACAATGAAAAACCTGTTCACAGGCTCACATTATACGATGCTCCATTATCTACATACCACAACAGTTTAGACTGGTAACTGCAGGAGCCAGTGTTGCTTATATTCGGGATGTTATATGAAGGGGGTTGATGGGGACACCTACACAGGAGATAACATAGCATACATATGTTCAAGTCATCACAATACACTAGATACTCTATTACCTTTTGAAAATGTCTGAGTGACACAAGAACAGGGTTATTTGTCTGCGGACTCTTGTTATATGAAGGCTTGTATTTATCCTGGTCTCCATCCTTCCAGTCTGGCTCCTTCCACTTGCCATGATTTTGATATTTACAGGCTCTTTTGATCTCGTCGGGTGCAAGGGTGCAAGCTGTCCTTCCACACATTATGAGCTAGTATGGCTTTGAATTCTCTAAGAGAAGTGGAGTACTGTTCCAGGACTAAATTGTAAAAAGAAGGAATAAATAAGTCAGAATACGATCTCACTGCTTCACAGAATATCTGTATCACATGTTTATCCAGAAAGTTATAATCTAATCTACAGCATACCACTGTCCAAAACATCAAAAAATTATAATCTACAGCATACCACTGTCCAAAACATCAAAAAATTCTCCTGGAAGCTGTACAAATATCTTAACCAACAAATAGAAAGAACCTAAATATATTTCATGTGCAACTGGAGTTTCAAATATGTGCAAATATCACAAGAAAATACAGAGCAAACCATGAATTCAGCAATGATCCCATTCAGAAGTAGAAAGCAAACACCTGAAGAAATTCCTGAAGAAGTTGAAATTATAATGAAGTGTAAGGCACAGTGGCCAGAGCTCAGCACTGCTCTTCACACTGCTTTTCTCTCCAGTATTGTTCCAAGATGGGATGCCTTCTGTAGACAATCAAAGACCACTCTGTGTCCGTGTGGTTTTTAACAGGTGCTCTTTTTACCCACATCCCTGACACACTGCACACAAACTAGTCGTTCTTCAAACTACATACAGTTGTGTGGGTCATGTCGTATGACAGCGACAGTCTGTGCATCCAGCAACAGATAGATTAATATCCAAAATTACCGTTTCCCTACCTTGTATTCACGGACTAAAATAAATAAAGATTACATTATAAAAAGTGTACCATACTGTGTCCACTGCATGTAATACATACAAACAAAAGCTATATACTTAAAATTAGATCTTAATGATCTACTTCAGTCCACTTCAGCACTGCAGTGCACCTGGTAGCAGTCACTGAGCACCTAACTCTTCCAGACTCAAAAATCTTCCCTAGTTTACATAATGTCCCACATTTCCCTATCACTCCAGATCATGTTTGTCCTTTTATATGCAGAACGAAGAACCCATAAGACCCTACAGACCTCAGGACCATTCCTCCAGATCATTCCACAAGGGATATTTTTCACTAGGATGGGGGATGGTAGACAATGTATGTTAAAGTGAAAGGACATGTGTATCTTACATGATCCAGTTTATTCACTTCAGCAACAGGACAGAATCCCCATTTTCTTCTTTAGGTGATATCAAGTCAGAAAGCAGAGTACCCTAAAAGGACATAGGTTCATAGGCGTTTACTAGGCTAGTGGCCCTTTACAAGCCTGGCCATGTTAATCCCAGTATCCCAATTTGCTCTTTTCCAGGTAGTTTGCAGAATGAATTTATGAAGAGTGGGTCTATGATGAACACAGGCTACCCCTGTCCATGAGGGGCATTGGTGCCACCCCAGGGATGAATTTGCAGTCCCGCATCCAATTATCTACGTTGTGTGCGAATACGGTCACTGAGTAGCACTGTTTTACATGAATACGGAGTCTGTTCCAGGGAAGCAGCATTCTCTGGGAGACATACCGGTCTCTCCAGCATGATCTGTTAATGTCACAAGCTAGGCTGAGATCCCAAGAGCAACTGACTCTTGAGACATTTGACTTGCGGATGTGTAACATTTCCATTAGGGCAGGGCTGAAGATTGCCCTATAGGCCAGGCACAAGTCACCTCTCAGCAGCCCATAAAATACAGACTAAAGGGTCAGGGCTTTCAGCCTGTCCAAGTAGGTCATGGTTTGGAGTCCTGTACTTTCTTGGGAAACCTCTGAGGTCTCGCCAGCTGCTGCAGGTGTCTGGTGAGTACATGCAAAAGGGTGCATTATACTGTATTAGTTGCCTGATGAGGGTAGAGTACAGTGGAGTTATAACATTCCTTGACCTGCAGGCTATGCCCCTTGCTTATGAGGTGCACTATGTAGAAGGCCCGTGTTCCCAAGTCCTGCACCACTAGGTTGGAAATCAGAGGGCTGCTGTCAATATTGTAATTTGTAGGGAATTCCATTTTGCAAAAGGGAATAATAATGCATTTTTTGCATTAAGTTTTAGACCATGGCTTTGCCACCAATCATTTGTTTGTGTTAGCCCTTCTTGTAATATGTTGACATCATTGGGGGACTCAATGATTGCTCCTAGTCTGCAATCATCAGTGAACTTGGTGAGCCAAAGGCTGTCTGCTTTGGCCTGGACGTCGGAGAAATAGATGCCAAACAGTAAGAGGCCCAGCACAGACCCCAGTGGTACTCCACTGGTGATGGGTCTACTGGTATAGGTGGAGTCAGTGAGCCAACTGGCCACCCATCTAGTAACATAAAGGCTATTCCTATCTGGGAGAGTTTCTCAATGATGCCAGAGTGAGGAATTGTGTCAAAAGCACTGGCAAGGTCGAGATAGGCCGTGTGCACTGTCTTACCTTCGTCCATGGCTTTGGTGCCATTCTCAAAGTCGTCTACCAGGTTTAATAAGTATGATCTACTCTTAATGAAGCCAAACTAGATTGGGTCCAGCTTCTGGAGGTTGCATATGTCCTTGTTGATAAGGTCCATAATAATTATTTTCATGGCCTTGCACATGAGGCTGGTTAGACTTATGGTTCTGTAGTTCCCAGGGTCAGGTGATGTCCCCCCCCCCCTTTGTGCAGGGGATTACTGTTGCTTTTCTCCACTCTTTAGGAATATAGCCAGCTTTTCTCCACTCTTTAGGAATATAGCCAGCTCTCAATCTAGGATTAAAGAGAATGCCAAACAAGTCCGCTAGGTCTTGGTTTAGACTGTTTAGTAAACAACCTGGGATATTATCTGGTCCCACTGAGGCCGTGTTTTTGGCCTTAACGAGCACAGAGATGACCTGCTCTCTAGAGATTACTAGGCAGAGGACTGGTATCAGATATGCTTTGGGATTTGGTATGTGGGGATGGGGGGTGAAATTTCCGCTGAATCTGTCAGCTAGTAGGTTGGTGATGTCTTCCAGTATAGTATGAGTGATCCCATCTACAACCAGTTCAGCACATAGCTGAGCATTCCCTTTGGACGTAGGTGAAGAATACCTTATGATTATCCTCGGCTAGGGATGAGATTTTAGTTTTGCAATTTGCTTTAGAAAACTTTACAAGATTTATAATTTTCCTATTTAGGCTTAGGAGGAAATTCTTCCTCTGCACAGTGACATCCCTTTTGCATTTGATCAACAGTTTTTTTTTTCCTTGTCATATAATCTGTTTATACTTGAAGTCCACCATGGTGGCTTGCTTTTACGGGAAGACTGGTTTTGATCCGGTTAGGTACAGCAGAATTTATGTAGTTGCTTAAGTGTTTGTACAGGGCATTTGCATACACTTCTGCATAATGATCATTGGTGTCTGCGATTCTGGCTGGTATGAACTTTTTATACCATTGCTTAATGTGCTGTAGTTAGCTTTGGTGAATTTTTTTTATATAATTTTTGATCCTGTGAGGGTGTCAGTTACAGCAGTTACTTCAAATGAGACAATTTGTGGTCTGCCCTAACCAGGGAGGGCATCATGCATGGGGAAGTACAGTGCACCCCCCCCCCCATGTTGGCGAGTACTATGCTCAGAACATTAGGGCCACTAGTGGAGGTACAGACTATCTTTTCTAGAGCATTTGTAAAGTCCAGGAACGTTTGGGCGAGCGTGTGTTTCCTCATGTATATCCCCAGTCTATGGAAGGATAGTTGAAATCTCCCATGACTAAGATGTTGGGCTGTATGGTGAGGGATTCTAGTATGTAAATCGAGGTAGGCGGTGTGTTTATCCTGGTTCATGGTGGGGGACCTATAGCTAGCAATGATGTGGTATGGTACTTTGCCGATAGTTAAGTGGACATGGAGTAGATCGAGAGTCATACTGTTTGACCAGTCTTGAAGTGTATTTGTTTTTAATGAAGATTGATATATCACTGCCTTTAGCTCCTTCATGCTCATTTTTAGGTCTGAACATGTGTAAGGCATTGTAGCCTTGCACAGCCAGGGTGCTCTCAGCGGTCTTAAACCATGCCTTGGTAAATGCATAGATGTCATCATCCTCCAAGGTGAGGAGTGCTTCCAGGGAGTGCAGTTTCATGTTTAAACTCCTAGCATTAATCAGCATGACCATGAGTTTGTCTCGATTAGATTTTGTTATGGTGGAAAATTTGCGGTTTTGACATTACCTAAAAAAGGCAGAGGCAAGGGCTTTTGTAAGTATCCAAAATCCTCCCAGGCTGACAGACATTAGATCCCCCTGGACTGACATCAGAAGCTGAGCCGATTGTTGAAGTCAATCATTTTTTGTTTATATTGTGGCATCATCCTGGGTGAGGGTAGGATACTACTTACGGCTAGGGACATACCTGTCTGGGGCACATAATCAGAGAGTTCCATCATACCTCTCTTCATATAGTCCAGAGAGGTACATCTCAAGTCATTCATGCAAACACAGACTACGACAGAGTCATAACAGTACTTGTTGTTGACTTGACTTGACTTGAGTGCATGTGTGATTTGTTGGATTCTGCCACCTGACAGGCAGCTGATGGACCTTCTTGTCCACTCTGGTGAAGAGGACATCTGTCTGTCTCACTATGGTGTCACCCATGACCAAGACATTTGATGTGTTTTGCCTTAGGGGCTTATTTGTTGAGACACGGATGTGTTGATATGTGTAGTGATTTCTTTATGCTTAGTGGTGAATGTGGGTGGTGTGCATTTGGAGGTTTCTGTTCTTTTGGTAGGCTTTCAGTGAGTACTTCTGTGTATGTGGGTTTATGTGTCATGACCTTATTTTGTGTGAGAGGTGAGGTTTGCATGAGAGGTGAAACTTGTGTGCCGACAACCTGTTTGATTTCTAGTTTGTTTTTACATGAGAGAATTGACTAATTCCACAGGGTATTTGCATCTCTCACATATCTGCAGTGGTGCAGCGGTAGCGTTGTTGCCTCACAGCAAGAGGTTCTCCCGTTCGATTCTCAGCTAGTGTGCGGGGAGTGCCTTCTGTGTGGAGTCTGCATGTCCTCCCCGCAGGTAGAGTGGCGTTCCGAAAGACATGCGTGAATGGGCGTGCCTTCGTTGAAGGTTGGGCGTCGAGCTGGCAACTCGGCACCGTGCAAATCTACTGCCAATCATTAGCAGACCGGAGTTCTGCTGTGGCGACCCCTAACCGGGAAAAGTCGAAAGACAACAACATTGGCATCTCTCACATAGGGTGTTAGGTTTGCTGTAGGAGTAAAAGGTTGTTAGTATACATGAAGCAATTGCTACACTGCTTCAAGATGCTCATATCAATCAAGCTGGCAGGAGAAATGATGGGAAACTGCTTGTCCATTGTAGCAGGATTTTTCTGAATGTGTTACTTGGAAAAGAAGTGAGCTAGTTGCACTTGGTCACAAACAGCAAAAATGAAGCAGCAATTTATTTAAATACAGTTACAGTGCAGTGCTGGCTTAAAATATACTTATTTTTCAGGGGTTTCTTTTCAGTGGATGCCTTGGATTTCAGTGCAGATGCATTCCAGGCCTCTGGCTAAAGTTGCCAAACATTGAGCAGCTCCAGTAAACCAAATGCAAATGTGAGGCATCTATACAGACATATTTTAACAGTTTTAACACAAACTACCAGTGGGAAAGCCCCAGACTAAGCCTTTCTCCAACAATCTCCAACTCAAATGTGTCCTGAGCTACACACTTCTGCCACAGGGGTGCAGGGAGGCCCTCTTAATGTAATATGGCTAGTTTAAGAGCACAGTGATACCAAACAGTCAAGATTCAGCAGGTCTGAATCTAGCCTATGCTATGTAAGGTAAGAAAACAATTTATAGATGCGAAGGAGTAAGGGAGAGTCATGTAAAGGTCAAAGTGAGAGTGTTTATTAGTACATTATTAGATGACCTGCAGTGTACCACCTCCTGCACAAACTGGCAGCTCTTCGAGCAGCTGTGAACAGTGGGAGACTATGGAGAGCATTTCCTACAGAGGATTTTAAAAAACTGGAGAGATTTGCTTGTATGCAAGCATGGGGAACCACATTTTTTTATACGAACAGGATGAAAGACTTTATTCAAACCCTCAGGCTAATAAGATAAAAACACGGTAAGCTATTGCCCAGCATTTCCCACCTTGGATGGGTTGAATTTAGCTCTCTGCCTCACCAAACTGCAAAACAACCTTTCCAAAATAAAAGAAATTGACTTTGAGCTCAAGTGCAGCAGCAGATGCTTTACAACAGAAGTAAGAATTCCTGCAATATCAGGAATCCTTGGAAATAAGTTCAGTAACCCTGAGAAATGTTCACAACACACAAAAACTTTGCAAAACTTAGAAAAATATTGGCAGACTCACTCGGAACAGCTTTTGCAGTATCATAGGACCTTGAGAATTACAGCCATCTTGCAGTGTCTTATAAATGAGTGCAGAGAAGCCCATGTTACCGCCATACAGATGTTTTCAATAAAGGAATGCACTAAAAATAAAATGAGGAGGTAGCTATGGCTCATGCATTTGATATGTTTTTGCTGTATTTTGCATAACAAGGGGTAATAATCCAAAAGTCACCTAGACAAGGTAACCTTGACACTTTCTGGTTTGCTTTTCCTACAGCAAAAAAGACAAAAAGTGGATCATTTCTTCTGATATCTTTAATTATGCAAAGATAAAGTCTTAGTTGACAGCGTACATCAAGGCAGTGGAAAATATTCCCCTTTGTCATATCACTGAAGGATGAAAACTGGGAGGGTAATAGATGGGTTAATTTTTTGTGACAACTTTAGATAATAAGGTAGGGCTAGTGCACAAACATGATCTTTATGAAAATTTATACACAGGGGTTTGGAAAAAAATGGAAGTTTTAGGGATCTTTTAGCTGATGTAGTTACTAATACAAAAATAGTTTTTCCAAGTCAAGAATTTGGCATCGGTTTTGGCTGCTGGTTCAAACAAAGGCAGCAGCAGTTTCTTCAGCATGACATTTGGGTCCCAAGGAGGCGCAGGTTCTCCAAGAGGTGGTCTCCCTATAAAGGCACCTCTTAGGAAGACCTGGCAGACTTTTAAGGTGAACAGATAATAATGAAAACAGTGATGGAAATTTGAAAAGCCACTAAATGTATGTTGACGTAGGACGACTTGAACCTTAATTAACAATGCTGGGCAAAGCTGTAGAACCACCAGAACCGGGTTAAAAAATGATGGAGTCCCTGGCTAGTCACCCATAAAAAATGTTGTCCGTTTATTTATGCAAACTGTCCTGGTGGCGGATTTCAGAACAGTTGTTAGGCTCTGGACCACCCTGAGAGAATCAGCAAGGTCCTTGGACATTAACAGAATTCGAGAAACAATGGGTTAGTCTGAGAGACTGAAGGACTGGGTGAGATCTGCTAAATGGCTAGGATAAAAGATTTTTGTAAGGTCTGATGAGAAGGTTTATTCAGAAGAGGAGGCCATAAAAGGAGGAACCACACCTGTCTGGGCCAGTACAACCATACAAGAATGAAAGAAAGAATGAGTGAATAAACATTTTATTCATAGGTAGGTACTAGGCTATGGCCCAAGGGCCTATGTAAGCCTAGCCAACAAGGTTCCCTGGCTTACGCCACCCAAGAAAGTTATTTTCCTGTGCCACTGTCGAGCAGAGACAGAGAAGTGATTTCTATTTTCTATTTTGTATTTTCTATTTCCCATCCACTCATCAAGATTTTTCTTGAAGCGTGCTAATGAAGAACTTTGCTTGACATAGATGGGTAGTCTGTTCCAGAGTATGGGAAGTCTCTGAGACAGGAATCTATCCCTCCAGCATGTCCTGTTTATTGTGGTGACAAGGTTTATGTCCCTAGAGAGTGTAGCTCTGAGGGACTGGGATTTCTTTAGGTGTAGCATGTCCAACAGCTCTGGGTCTGACATAGCTTTATATGTTAGGCAGAGATCACCTTAGGAGTAGGCGATATGCTACGGAGTAAAGCTGGAGTTTTTTGAGATGGTCAGTGTAGGGCATTTGTTTTAGGCCAGTAATCCTCTTTATGAGGTACTTCTGTGGCCTTTCCAGCTGCTGAAGATGTCTTGTGAGGTACATTCCAAAAGGAGCATTGTACTCTCATAATGGGTCTAATGAGTGCCGAGTAGAGGGGAACAATGACCTCTTTTTTCCTGGATGAGAACCCTTTCTTGATGAGGTGTGCCACGTAGAAGGACTTCCTGACTACTGTGGCGATGTGACTATCAAAGGAGAGACTACTGTCCACCTCGGTCCCAAGGTCTCTTTATCACACATTCGGTGTTAAGTAGATTGCTGCCTATGTGGTAGTTCATAGGTACATAGTTTTTACCAAAGGAGATGACACTGCACATTTTGGCATTGAGCTTGAGGGCATGCCTCTGACACCAGGCATCTGTCTCAGTGAGGCCCTTCTGTAGGATGTCCACATCATTTGGGGACTTTACTACGGCTCCTAGTTTGCAGTCATCTGCGAACTTCATTAGCCAGAGGCCTTCTGTGTTAGCCTGTACTTCAGAGAAGTAGATACCAAACAAGAGAGGTCCCAGGACTGAACCCTGTGGTACTTCACTTGTCAATGGTTTGAGGTCAGATTTGGAGTCTGCAACTTTTACAGTGTGGGCTCTGTCAGTGAGCCAGTTGGCAACCCATCTTGTGACGTAGGAATTTATACCTAGTTTAGTGAGTTTAGCTATAATTCCAGAATGGGGGATGGTGTCGAAAGCCTTGACGAGGTCAAGATAGGCTGTGTGAACCACCTTACCCTCATCTACGGCTTTGGTGACTGCCTCAAAGAAGTCGATCAGGTTCAGGAGACATGATCTGCCTTTCACAAACTCGAACTTGGTGGGATCCAGAGTTTGGAAGTTACCAATGACTTTGTTTATGAGTTCCATGATGATATGTTCCATGGCCTTGCAGACCAGGCTCGTCAGGCTAATAAGGCGATAGTTCCGGGATCAGTGGTGGCTCCCCCTTTGTGGAGTGGGATAACTGCTGCTGTGCGACATTCAGTGGGCACAAAGCCTGATGCGAGGCTATTATTGGACATGGTGCTTAGGTGGGGAGCCAGTTTGGTCTGAAGTTCGTGTAAAACGCAGCCTGGGATGCTGTCCGGTCCCATGGATGCTGTATTTTTGGCTTTAGAGAGTGCAGCTTTTACCTGCGTAGTTGTGATTACAGGGACACTGCATTCTTCCTGTACAGGTATGGGCCCTTTAAGGGGTGAGGGGGGGATAAATTTAGCACTGAACCTATCTGCCAGGATGTTGGCAATATAATTTGGTTCAGTAATTTTCGTGCCGTTGTGCTGTAACTCAGAGCAGATCTGGGTGTTGCCATTGAGATTCTTGACATAGCTATAGAATGCATTGTGGTTGTCCTTAGAATTAGTGGCGATTTTGTTTTCGTAGCTAGTTTTGGAGGATCTTATAAGGGATCTCAGCTTCTTACTGAGGCTGACTAGGGAGCTCCTCCACTCATGGGATTTTACTCTCTTTTGCAACAGTTTTTTCCTTCTGTTGTACAGTTTGTTTATGGCAGGGAACCACCAGATTGGCTTCCTTTTTTTGGAGGATAGCGTCTTGGTTCTGTTTGGGATAGCACGATCCATGCACTCGTGTAAGTGCTTATAGAGTGCATTTGTGTAGGATTCAGCAGTTGTAACTGTATTGTCCATCTGCATGGGTGTCATGACGTTCACCACTTCTGTCTTAAGAAGCATGAAGTTGGCTTTGGAGACATTTTTTACCGTGGTTTCCTTAATGGGGGGGGTGGGGGCGGGATGTGGCTATCATGGGTGATCAGCTTATGGTCGGATCGGACCAATGAGGAGTTGACTTCAGGTGTGGAACACCGGTCACTCATGTTGGTAATGACTAGGTCTAGGATACTGTTGCCCCTGGTGGGGGTGTGGATAAGTTGATCCAGAGCATTGGATTTTATGAATTTCAGAAAGCATTGAGCTAAGGAGTTGGTACACGAGTAGTTTTCCCAGTTAATGGTGGGGTAGTTGAAGTCGCCCATTATTAGGGTGCTTGATTGAACCCTAATATTTTCCAGTACATCAAGAAAAGAGGAGTGGGAATCCTGGGGCATGGTGGGGGATCTGTAGCAAGCTACAATTTGGATTGCAGTTTTGCCCAGAATTAGTTGCACTTGGATAACCTTGAATGCATTATGCTGAGCAACTACCCTGGAGGTGTGGATATCCTTAATGAATATGGACACACCTCCGCCTTTGGTGTTTCGGTCCAGGATACATGGCCGAAAAGTGTGGTATGAGTTATAGCCTGGTAGTGCAGGGGTGCTCTCTGCAGCCTTGAACCAGATCTCAGTCACTGCACAGATATCGATGTTCTCCATTTTAAGGAGTGCCTCGAGTGAGTGCATTTTGAGATTTAGACTTCTAGCATTGAGTAGCATTACCCTCAGTTTTTGCTTGCCTGTTCCGGTTATGGTTTGTTCGACTGTCTGTTAACCAGGGTAGGGCATGGATCACATATTGACCAAGCTTTGTCTCAGCTCAAGGTACAACTTACAGAAACAATAGCAACAGATGTTAGACCACAATCTTTAAAAAATTACAACATTCAGAAAAAAGCTTATCCAAGAAGTGTAGAAGTAAGACTATAAAACAAATAGTACCATGTAATGTAATTGACAGCTGGTCATACATAAAATGGAGGCAGATATTTACTGATAGTACTATTTACATATTAGAATAGTTTCAGGTTTGGAGAAAGTACTTTAGAGGGAGGTAGCAGAGGCAGGTAGAGGATATGTCAGTTTTGGTTAAGTGATATGTCCCCTTCGGAAGCACTTGCAAGTGCTTTGTTTTAACAGAATTTGCTTGAATGAGGGTCGGAATTTGGAGTAAGTGGAAATTTCTGTCATGTTGGGTGGAAGAGGACAGCAGTTTTGACAGTTTTTGGGTGCAAGCACTTATCCGAGCAGTGGAGCTTTGTAGCAGGTGTTTTGAAGTAACATGTCTGAGCTGGCATGGCTCCCGGGATTATACGTTTGGGTAGAGACAATAATTCTCATGTCTTGGTTGAAAAGTCTGTAGCGGAGAGAACTTAGTAGGAGAGTAGCTTTGGCTGACATGGAGAGACATTTAGCCTTGGAAACTGTGATGCAATGATGCTTTGATAGGTAAAAAAGGAACCAAATAAGTTTGAAAGTCCAACACAAGAGGTGGTTATTTTAGTTCTTAATGCTTTTTTGTGCAGGTGAAATTTATGTGACTGACTTAACCAGATGCCACAACATCTGAAATGGGAGATGGTCTTAATGGGAAGGCTGAACTGCTCTTGAATAAGAAGGGAGTTGGGTCAATTAAGAAGCCTTTTGCTGGTTCCAAAGATCATATATTTTTTGCGGGGGGGGGGGTGGGAGAATAATAAAGTTTTATCTGTTTGTGAGCCAGTTGCAGACTTCAAGCAGTAGTGTTAAGCTTGGAACTTGATCTGTAGATAACCATGCTGTCAGCATACCGAATGAGTTGTAGAAGTGGATGGTCGAGTGGTAGCTTGTTAACAAATATGAAGAATAGGAGTGGAGCGAGTGTTGATCCCATCCCCTAACCATATTCAAACATAATTTGGACCAATTAATGGTGTTAGGTCAGATATCATTTAAATGTACAAAAATACAGTATTCTCTTTGTATATGTTGGATGGGAGATAGGAAATTCACCTCGAGGATCATGTCAGTCGACCTGCTAGACAGGGGGGTCCAGGGAAGTAAAAAAGAAGTTATGTTCTTACCATAACGTTCCATGTGATTTGTTCATCTCGCCTTTGTTCTTACACAAGGGTTCGGAGCCGATCCTCGGCTCCGAGTCGGCCGCATCACAAGCTCTGCATCTAAGAGAAGCTCGAGGCACAGGCTACATCCCATGATCCTCCGCTGCTACCCCTCAAATCTAGTTTGCAAGAACCCAGAACACACTACTAACCACTGCGTCTAACGCTCACGCAATCACACAATTGAAACTGAAAAATATAAGAACTAAATACAGATAGGTGTACAGCTACTATGCAACCTACTGAATAGTAGGTAGTGTAGATAACCTAGAGAATACCAAACCAGACACTAGTCGTACCCGTTCTTCCAGAACGCGGTGGGGGAAGGAGGGAGAGGATGTAATAACAAAGGCGAGATGAACAATTCACATGGAACGTTATGGTAAGAACATAACTTCTTTATGTGAAATTGTTTGATTTCGCCATTTGTTCTTACACACGGGTAGCGTCCCTAGCTCTGTTACCCTGGGTGACTCACGGAAGAACATTCCTGAGTACAGTGGAACCAAAGGATGCCCTGTCCTTGGAGGTCCTGTCCACTTTGTAGTGGGTGACAAACGTATGAGGCTTTGCCCACGTCGCCGCTGCACAAATAGTATCCAACGGTAGGCGAGCGGCATGGGCTAGAGAAGTAGAAACGGCCCTAATAGAATGAGCCTTAGGCTTGAATGGGAGTGGCTGTTTTGAAGCTGAATAGACAACATTTATGCAGTCCGAAAGCCATTTGGATAATGTGTGTTCTGTTACTGCCATGCCCTTCTTGTTATCTGCAAATGAAACAAACAGCTGATCCGATTTCCTGTAATCCTTTGTTCTGTCCAGATAAAATCTCAGCTGCCTATGTACATCCAACTTGTGCAGCATGTATTCCAACTTGTTTGAATGGTTTTTGAAAAATGTGGGAAGTTCTATAGATTGGTTAATATTAAGCACAGAACATACCTTCGGGAGGAATGACGGATTTGTATGCAAGGAGACTCTGTCTGGATGGAAAACCATGTATGGTGGCCTAACAGACAAGGCCTGTAGCTCTGATATTCTCCGAGCTGAAGTAACAGCAATAAGAAAGAGAGTCTTCCATGACAAACACTTAAGTGAGCACGTTGAAGCTGGTTCGAAGGGTGGTAGCATAAGTTGAGAACATCAAATTCAAGTTCCATGGAAAAAACAGATCCCAAATGGGTGGACGGAGATGAAAAGTATCCTTCATGAAAGCTCTACAAAGCCTGTGGGACATAACTGTAAAGCCCCCTTCATCTACATGAAAGTTCGATATGGCCGCTAACTGTATCATAGAAGTAGAGGCCCCTTCGTGAAAAAGCGTAGATAAAAATTCCAAGATTTTGTGTATCAGGGCCACCAAGGGATCTATACCTTGCCCTGATGCCCAATATGCAAAACGTTTCCATTTGCTCCTGTATAGTTTCCTGGTGGAGGCTTTGTCGGAAGAAACTAGAATGTGCTGTACTGCTGGAGACAAAAAATTCGACCTGGCTAAATTGGGAAGCTGTCAGTTTGAGGGACTGAAAGGATGGGTGAGGAACTCCCGACAAGTGAGTCAATTGGTCTGGCACTGGGTCCAGAATCCATGGTTCCTCCATCTGGTGGGCTCGAAGGAAGGGAAACCAGATCTGTCGAGGCCATAATGGTGCTATTAGGATGATCGTCCTTTCCAGATTCCTGGCTTTCTGTAGAAATGTCGGCATCAACGGGACAAGAGGAAATGCATACAGGAGACCCGGGGGCCAATCGTGCACCAGTGTGTCCCTGGGGGCACCCCCCGGAGGGGGAAGTAGGGCAAAGTAGCTTCTACATTTGGCATTTAAGGGGGATGCAAAAAGGTCGCAGCAAGGCTGGCCCCAACTGCAGAAAATCCTTTCCGCCACTAGACTGTTGAGGGACCACTCGTGTGGCAACAGGATGGCTCTGCTCAACCTGTCCGCAATGACGTTGGATGACCCCGGGATGTGCGTTGCTATCAGAAAACGACCTGTGGACGCAGCCCATTGCCAAATTCCCAGGGCCTCTCTGCGTAATGGATAAGATCTGGTTCCACCTTGTTTGTTTATGTACCAGACCACTGACATATTGTCTGTCTGAACTGCTACTGTTCCTAGAGGTAGAGATCCGTGAAAGTGTTGCAATGCTAGGAACACTGCTCTCAACTCCAGGACACTGATGTGCAGATTGTACTCTATCTTGGACCATTCTCCTTGGACCGTTCTCCCCTGAAAAAGCCCCCCACCCCCACCCCATCAGGGAAGCGTCCATGGTTATTGTGGCTGTAGGGCTGGGTAGTACAAACGGGCGACCCATCGTCAGATCTTGGCTGTTCAGCCACCATCGAAGATCCCGTTTGCAAGACTCCATGATCGAGATGTCGTGTGACAAAGGAAGTTGTTGGAACGACCACTGTGCGAAGAGCAGCCACTGGAGGATCCTCATGTGCATCCTGCCCAGGGGAACTGCAATAAGGGTAGCTGCCATCATGCCTAGAACTTTCAGCACTTGCGCAGCAGAAGCTTTCTTGTTCCGAAGAAGAATAGCGACCTGATCCCTGAGGGCTGACACACTTGTCTGGGGAAGCTTGATCAGCGCTGTGGTAGTATCTAACTCCGCCCCTATGAATGAGATATGCTGTGAGGGCGATAAGGCAGATTTTTCGAAGTTGACTGAGATTCCTAAACGGGAACAGAGGGTGATTGTGTAGTCCCTGGTTTGTACAAGACGATGCTTGGTGGTGGCGGTGAGGAGCCAGTCGTCCAGATATGGAAACACCCGGAATCCTAGCCACCTCAGGCGAGACGCCACTACTGCCATGCATTTGGTGAATACCCTGGGGTCTGGGATGAGACCAAAGGGCAGAGCTCGATATTGGAAATGACTGGCTCCCAGCCGGAAGCGCAGGTGATCTCTGGATGCTCTGGCCATTTTGATGTGGTAGTAAGCGTCCCTGAGATCTATAGAGCACATCCAATCGTCCTTCTGCAGGAAGGGAAGGATCGACTGTAGCGTGACCATCCGGAATTTTTCCTTCCTTACAAAGGTGTTGAGTTTGCTGAGGTCCAATATGGGCCTCCAGTCCCTGTCTTCTTTGGAACTAAAAAGAACCTTGAGTAAGTTCCGGATCCTATCTGGTCCACCGGGACTGGTTGGATGACTCTTTTTACGAGCAGCTTTCTTATTTCTATGGCTGCTTGATCTCGCAGATTGGGTGGAACATCTGGAAATCTCTTTTGATCGGGGGGAATGGCTATAAATGGGATGTTGTATCCTCTGGTTACTACGCTTTTTACCCAGAAATCCGAAGTGAGATTTAGCCAGGCCTCTGGGTATAAAGCTAAGCGACCCCCGACTGCCTCCAGAGCATGGCAGTCGGGCCTCCCCTCAGGAGTGCTGGAAGGGCTTCCCAGGAACGCTATCCCTGTCGCCCTGGTTCAGCAGACCCCCTCTGCTGCCTGGGCGGCGTCTTCCATTTCTCCCTCCTCCTCTGCCTCTGGAGGGGGCATCACTCTGTGTGGACTGGAAAGATCCCAGAGTCTAACAGAACCACATTTTTCTGCCTCTTTGCCCTTTGGGGTACAGTCTGGTCGGGGCGGAAAAACGGACCCCTACAGCAGACAGGGTCTTACCTTCTTGCTCACACCGAGTGAGAGTCTCCTTTACTTTGGGTCCAAACAGGGTGGCACCATCAAAAGGGGCAT